>NW_023276808.1:2676979-2707667 GCF_003668045.3 Cricetulus griseus
CATCCTCCAATTCACTATAAAGCCCAAGCTGACCTTTGTTGTAGAATATTATTTTAAGCATTTTTTTATGCTGTGGAATATTTGTTTGATGATGTAAAGCTGTCCTGCATTCTTTTATGTTTCATTTGTTTAATTCTGTGAAGCTTAGCTACTTTACATATCTAAAACACCTGATGGTTTAATAAAGAGCTGAATGGCCACGAACAAGACAGGAGAAAGGATAGGTGGGGTTGGCAGACAGAGAGAATAAATAGGAGAAATCTGGGAGGAAGAGATCTAGGAGTTGGAGAAGGAGGAGGATTCCAGAGGCCAGCCACCCAGCTACACAGCAAGCCACAGAGTAAGAAGTAAAAAAAGGTATATTAGATAAATATAAAAGCCCAGAGACACAGGTCATTGGTGACACATGCCTTTAATGCCAGCACTCTGGCGGCAGAAGCAGGTGGATCTCTGTGATTTTGAAGCCAGCCTGGTCTACAGGGCGAGTCCCAGGACAGGTTCCAAAGCAATGCAGAGAAACCCTGTCTCAAAAAGCCAAAAAATAAAAAAAGCCCAGAGACAAAAGGTTTATGGAATAATTTAAGAAAAGCTGGAGAGAAATACGCCATGCTAAACCTTATTCATAAGTATTGAATAAGCCTCCAAGTGTGTATTTATTTTGCAGCTGGTTGGGCTCTCCAAAAGAGCATTGAGACAAAAAGGAAAAAAAATAAAACAAAACAACCAACAACAGACCTTGAACTTCTGATCTTCTTGCCTACACTTCTGAAGTGCTGGGATGACAGGCATGTTCCAGATATTGTGTTCTAAATAAAAACTAAACTGAAATAACAATACATGAAGAAGTATTTGAACTTGTCTTTGGAAATATTTTCCATTAAAGGGTTCATCTGGTGGATCTCGGAGCCAGATAGGAGAAGGGAGAGTTACACAGAGCTCACTGCTTGGCCCCAGATGGGCACTTGACATGGCTAGGATAGCATGGATGCTGCTTATTGCCTTGGGACACTTAGCATCCACCTGTGGACAAATAATTGAGACTTGGCTTCATTAATGGAATGTGGAGAAAATGCCACTAGCCTTGATGCCACATATGAAGAAGTTCTAGTACCCGGGTGAGGTATGAACTTTATCTTCATCTCACAGGGGGCCAGGTAAAGGAGCCACGTCCAGTGGGTGGTAGGAGAAAGGGGCAGCACAGTGTGAAAACATGAAGGTCAGGAAGGAAGTGACGATCATGACATTGCTACGCTAGGAGAAGGCAGGAAGGGGATGTGGGAGCCGGGGAAGTAAGCTAAGTCCTCTGTCACAGGCAGAAATCAGTCATAAGGATCTGGAGTTAATAAACCAGAAATAGATGGAGAATCTTATTATCTAGAGCTGAGGGGCTGGCAACCCAGAGGAAAACAATAACAAATGCTGGCAATGGCTCCCTGCCCCACTGCTGGGGAAGCAAAATTTAAAGAGGGGGCAATGGAGCCCAGGATTGTACAGGATGATGTCTTTCTGTAATACTTAGTTGCTAATTAGCAAAACAAATGTCACCACAATAAAATTTTTAAACAAATGTATTTTAAACACTAAAGGTACTAAACAAAACCAGAGCCATGGGTGACGTGTAAAAGATGAATTGAGACTTAAGGACTTATGGAATGATTCTCAGATTAACAAAGGAAGTCCATGGTGGTCATTCAGTTCCCTAACACCTCACTATGTCCAACGGTTGGCTTGGAGTCCAGTGGAGCAGGTCAGTAGGAACAACACAGCAGGTCTGGATTCTGGGAAGGATGCTGGCTAGCTAGTCAAGGATCAGATGATAAGAAAAAAGCATTTGACCCCAGTCACAACCCCATCTGCGAATTTTACCACTTACCCTACAGAGTGACAGGTGTTTGAGGAACCCAGAGTGAAACAGATCATTTTACCAGGGTCCCTGGTTCTACTGAAATATGACCACACACTGCAGGAGACCAAGGCTCTTGCTGGACTGCTTCCAGGATTTACTTCCCCCTTGTAATTTCCTGGCAGCCCTGTTCCAATGTCAAAGGAAACCTTTCCTCTTGGCAGAGGGTCTCTGTACGGGTGCACGAGAGAAAGGCTTATTCATCCAAGTGATAACAAGAAGTGGGCTCTTCCCCCCTGTCCTCCCAGGCTTCCCATATCCTTACCCACACTCATCTTCTTCCTCCTCCATTTCTTCTGGGTTGGGGATTTGCCTGGCCAAGTCCTCTGCTCTCCTCTGCATTTGCAATTTGCATGCATTTCTTTCTTATATATGTATAATGCTGTTTTATTTTCACCACATTTGCATAATGTTCAGATCCATTTTTTTCAGGCTTTTGTGTCTTCACACTCTTTTTCATAAAGAATTCTTGTAGAAGGGGAATGAATGCCTCCTCCCCTCATTCTGGCTTTTTCATAACAACAGACTCTTCAGAAGTTGGGCAATTTTTCTCTGTCTCTTTGCCGAGGTCCCAGCAAGTATTTAGCAATAAAGCCAGCTGTGAGTAGAACTGAGGCAGGCTGGCCAGAATCAGAACATGACCACTCAAACACTGAAAATCAAGACTACCTCAACCAGCTGGGACAAAAATGCCCACCAAGATGATCCACAGTGAAATGTTCTCTGCTTCATAGTCAATAGTCATAGTCTCGGACTATTGGCAAACTCCATATTGACAAACTCACAGAACTGGCCATTTCCATCGTTTATCCAGGACATGGCTATCCAAAAATCCCAAGCAAGGCCAGAAGAAGGAAGAGAACTCTGTTCTGGACAAACTTCACCCTCCCCAGAATTCCTCAACTTGTCCTCACCTTAGCTCACAAATACCCCTCCTGTCATTAAGCTTGCCCGGGAGATAGATGGCTGTTTCCTGATGAGGGCCACTTCTCTTAGAAACCCAGCTTTTACCAGCATCAGGCATACAGCCCTTTTTCAGTTCTCTGGTCTCATAGAAGAAAGAATTAAAGATCGAACTCTGAGAGGAACTGAGGGACTTCCTTGGAGGCTGGGGAGAGAAAACAGCAGCATAGGCAAGCTAGAGATCCCAGCAGTTACCTGGATGAGCAATGGCAAAAGGAGAAAAAGGAAGCTCTGCAAGCTGGAGGTTAGTAAAGCTGGCATCTAAACTACTGCAAGTCTGTGCATGTCATTGCACAGTGAGAGCGTTTTGAGATCCTGAGAATGCCAAGCTGCCAGGATGGCACTCCAGCAAGCAGGCACAGGATGTTGGCTAGTGTCAGGAAGAGAAAATGATGATGAGGAGAAATGCTTTCTAAACTACAGCTCAGAACTTGAGGTTCCCCAGACAATTTGCATGTGACTGCCTAAAGGGAGGAGCTTCTGGAGTGTAAGCACATACCTTATATAAGGGTCAGTTACAGGGCCTGCTTTCTGTTCATGTCTGCAGGTGTGGCATGATTTTTTCCAAATCCGGGCTTTAAGCTGGTCATAGGTTGTAAAACAGGATTTGTTTCTTACCAAAGGTCTGGCCAAGGAAACCACCTCTGGCCATATCAAAAGGGTATTCTCGGGCCACTAACCAAGCCATTTGGAAAGGGGTTTTCTGATCATCCTAGGCTATTCAAGCCAGAGGATGCTGATATCCCACTGTCTCCAAGGGGATCCAATATGGGAGGCACCTGATGTCCACATCAGGAAGGATGTTATCAGCCATGGTTCATGCTGTTTGTACCAGAGGAGCTGACATAGACACTCATGTGTCCCAAATGGTGCTGGGAAGCAGCTGGCTGCAAACGACTCTTCTCATGCTCTTCCCTGCTGCCTAGCATCTCTGATTGCACTTTCACTCTGTGATAAAACACCTTCCCAATTCCTTACTTTGTCTCTGAATTATTTCTTTGGCAAGAACCTAAAATACTAGGCAGAGATCTTATGCTCAACCGCTCTCTGTTTTCTCACTCTCCAGCTTTAAAACAGGTCACAGCTTCACTGTAGAGAGGTGCATAACCTGGGAAGAACTTCCTGTTAGCCTACAGTATTATTCAAAAGCCAAGAAAATAGGGCTGGGGGCTGGTTCAGTTAGGAAAGTGCTTGTTACTCAGCTTGAGGACAGGAGTTCAAATCCCAGGCACCCATATAAGAAGTTAGGCACTACAGTGCTTGACTGCATTCCCAGCCCTGAGGAGACGAGAAAGGATGCTCTCTGGGACTCAGTGGCCAAGTGGTCGGGTCAAGTCAATAATCTCTGAGTTCCAGGTTGAGTGAGAAATCCTGCTTTGGTCAAAAAGTCAAGAAGTGATCGAGAAAAAAATGCAAGGTCAATCTCTACTTACACACACACATGCACGAATATACACACCAACACATGTACACATAAATAAATGAAATGAACACAGATAACTGGAAGTGTTAGCCATGTTCATCAGCAAGTGTGCCAAGTCATAGCACTAAAGATACCGAATTCACCAGCAACAGAAGCTCACAGCTTCCTTTCTTTCTGCACCAGACTAAAGTACAGCATGTTTCTATTCCCAAATACAAATAGGAGGGACCAAAATCAGGAATCTTCCAGGAATTTTGGATTGTCCCTTCCTACACAGCAAGCCAGTAATAAAAATGCCTAGACCATTTCAGAGTGAAATAGCATGGCTGGCCCATGTATAAAGCAAATTATTTTTATTTTAGAAAGTAAGACCCTATGAAACTGGTTTAAAAAGCTCAAACACAGCCCTGTAATTTCATTATGCATTTTCCATTTTGACAAAGGAAAGTGGAATTATAAAGAGTACCCTCAGCATTGTGGGGGAAGAAAAATCAAAGTATTATAGTGTAGTTACATTATCTGGTGTGAAATGGACATCAAATATAATAAGCATATTGTCTACCCCCTTTTTAAATATTATATTTAATTTAGGATAATAGAACACTGCCAACCATTTAAAAAGTCGTTAGGCTTCGCATATCTAATGACTTGTCCTCAGCTATTGGCACTGTTTTTGGAAGCTTTGGAATTGTTAGGAGGTGGGGACCTAACTGGAGGAAGTCAGTCTCTGGGGATGGGGTCTTAAGATTTACAGCCACACTCTTTGTCAAGTTTATATAAATGCAGCCAAATTCCCATCACTGCAGCCAAAGTTGCTTCTGCCACCACCACACTTTCCCTCAAATCATGAGCTAACACAACGCAATCCTTCCCAATGTAAGTGCTTCATGTCAGGTTCTTGTTCGTGATGATAGGAAAGTAGCGAATATAGACTATTGGCACTGAGAAGCTCGGGTATTTATATGATACGCTGTCTGTGTTATTCACAGACTTTTGGAACAAGCTCATGGGAGGAATGTGAAATAGTTAGAGGTGTTGTCTAAAGAAGTTCTAGAATGCTGTAAGTGGCCACTATCAGTGGGTCTGTGAAAAACCAGACTGCCTATGGAAATTCGGATAGTAAGCAGGCCACTCACAAGGCTCCGGAGTGAACTTGAGACAGTCACTGGTACTTTCCAGACACATTTCACTAGGGTGCTGGGAATTCTAGTGAGTTTGAATCAACAGCCACAGACTAATTTGTTTAGCAGAGTAAATTTCCAGAGAGCAGAGTAAGCAGGCCATGGCCTGGTTATTCTTCCCAGCCTTTAGTCTGTTGTACACATGGATTCTAAGCAGAAAGTAGAGCACTGAAACGGCACCAAAGATAAAAATTAGTTGGTGAGGCCAGGAGCAGGAGTAGCTTAAATACAGAGCAGGTGATGTGCACAAAGCACCTGCTACTGGAGTAACCAGCTCACAGAAGTGCTGTGGGGATCCAGTTTCTCTAGGTTTCATGCACTAAAGACCCACAGTTCTCCAAGAATCATCCTAGACTTCATCACCAGATTGAGAATGCTAAGCCATCTGGCCTCATGGACTGAACAGATAGCAAGTTTTCCATCTGTCTCGAGCAAATAATTGGCCATTTAGGGAGAGGGAGAGAGAGAGAGAGAGAGAGAGAGAGAGAGAGAGAGAGAGAGAGAGAGATCTGATAATGACACAGTTTGTGGCTTCTGTAAGAGTTAGGGATTTTCTGAATGGTAACTATGTCTACATAAACTTTAGAAGAAATCTGAGTATATCTATTTCTGCATGGAAACATCAGTTGAATCCCTGAAGATGGTATGTTAGTGCCTTTGCTATAAAACACTGACTGAGCAGGACAAGGCTTTCCCATGACTAGCAAGCAGAGTGGAGGGTCATCCCACAAGTGAAAGGCAAAATTCAGCATCCTTTACTCTGCCTGCTAAATGCTAGGAGCACACCCAAACCCCCAGCCCAGCCCAGCCCACCCCACCCATCCATACCCCACACATCCCATCCATACCAACAACACCCATTCAACCACACCTCTGCTTGCCATTGATGTTTCTTGGAGGCTACAATGACAACCAGAAATTTGGGTCGCTGTTTATGGGGATACATTTTGTAGTTTCAGTGGGTAGGGAAAAAGATATATTTTTAAAGAGGATTTCAATTGGTGGGGGGCAGTAGACCCTTAAATTTTGGGGTTGTTCACCAAGTCCAGGAGAGAATGTGAGGTGAAACAGTGGTATTTGTGTGGCTAGAAAGCATAATGACCTCAAATAGTTTCTTTTTCAAAAACAACTTTAAAAAATTCACTTTGTGGGAATGGGGGGATCATACCATCCCAGTAAAACTGCACAATGTTAACTTTCTCATGTGCGTTCAGTTTTTGGTCTGCCCTGGCTACATTCCCCTATGGGTACCCTTCAGATTGGGAAACTATCCTTCCACTTGAGTAAGGGCATCTGTCAGTAACTACAATGCAGAAGCCCCTTTGAATAAAAAGCTCACACACTTGTGGGCTGCTGAGAGGCTCAGTGGGTAACGGGTTTGCTGCCAAGCCGGAGGACCTGTTTGATGTTTGAAACTCACATCATGGAGGGGGACCAGCTCCATCAGCTACCCTGTAACCTATACAGGTGCACCATGGTACATGCCCTCCCTCATTGCTTTTCCCTTAGTTTTTCCCAGCTTTATGTGTCGTTTCTCCTGACTTTAGATCACTCTGCTCTTTTAGCAAGCCAGGTTCTATGTCCCCACTTTACCAACTGAGCTTTTGCATCTAACAAGATCATTCAAAAGACCACATCTTACTGATCACAAATTTTAACAAGCAAAGAAAAAAATGACCCATTTTTAATCAAAGGAAGCAATAATGACAGGTTTATTTAAAATTTTCCAGTAGAGATAACCCACTAGTGTTGGAATAAAGGCACTAAATGTATAAGAGTAGAGGAGAATAGATAAAAAACTAACAAAAGAAAGCAAAATAAACAGTATAAAAAACAAAACAAAATAAAAATGTTTGAAATGGATTCCAATAGGGATCTTCTTTAAACCTGTGAATAATGAACACAGTTACTATGATTGGCAAACAATTCATTTGGAAACTAAAGTCTACGTCTGTATTGTAAACTCCGTAAAAACTGCTCATTAAATTCAAACCTTTCATATACCAGGCACTGAAACACAAATAAAAGGAATTATTCATTTACTCTCACAGTTACAAGAATTAACCAGCTGCTTTACTGCGGTGTAGCGCAGATGAGATAAAAGACAAGAAAGGAAAAAAGTCAGATAAAACTCTAAAAACCTGAAACACAGCAAATTCAGACACCAGATTACTCATTTAAGGCAACAAACTGAACCTTAAGGCATAGTCTACATTTGCGGTTGTCATTTCCTTTCCCCCACCCCACCGAAAAATACCTTCTAGATCCACTAGCCATTTAGACTATTCCTAACCTCCAAATATTCTGTATACACATATTTAGCAAGGAGCAAAAGCCTCATGTCATTAGGACAGCACTACATTCAGCATACAGTTTTAGAAAGAATACTGTGTATGTAATAAAAAATTCGCCTTTAAAACAAAGAACCCCATTCATTTCTAAACAAATAGTTTTAAAACATTATGAAAACCCATCAAAAGATGATTCAGTGTGGGCTCGGAACCTGATGAAGAGCGCATTTAAAAGACTATTAGCGTAACACTGTGCCAAACACTCCCAACAAAAAGACTGCTCAGGATTGTTCTTCTTCTAATAGATAATTTGTCCCTGGCCTGGCCATCTCCTTTAAAACTATACACAAAAGTCCTGCTAAAAGTCAACATTTTAGTTGATCATACAACAGAATGTCACAATGTAAACTAAACAGATTCTTGATATCAACATCATGTTACCAATGTTTGTTAATTTCTCAATCCAACAGTTGGTCACAGAGGTCAAGTATTATCAAGGCTCCCTTGTCAGGTTTTCACCCGTCTGACATATCCTTCCTTCAAGTACATGCAAGGTTCAACAGTTTGCAAGACACAGAAGCCAGAGGCCCTTTAAGACACTGAGGAAATAGGATTGTGGGGCGAACCCATCTGGGTAAGAACTTTATCCAGCCACTGGAGAGGGCCATGCAGATGTATCTCAATCCAGCAGGGGGTGCTGGTAACATCCTGCCTGTGGTACTTGGCTCCCCAACCCTAGGAAAAAGAAAGCACACTGGTGTCATTTAATTCTCTATCCCATTGAGTCACTCTACCAAGTAAAAATATCATATGATCAGTTCACATAATTATGTATGGACTCATGGATATGTCCCACAAGAAACAAACATACCCCAAACCAAAGGTCTATCCAAGGACCCCAGGATCACCTATTTAGTCTGGTGTAGTGGCACATGCCTTTAATCCCAGCATTCGGGAAGCAGGAGCAGGCAGATCTCTGTGAGTTCCAGGCCAGTCAGCGGTAAAGAATGAGACCTTGTTTCAAATAAATAAATAAAATTACTAGTCTTGGGTAATTGAAAATTTAAAATACTTTCAGTAGTTGTTTGAATAAAGATATTTTAGATGGGTGGTGGTGGTGCACGACTTTGATCCCAGCTTTCAGGAAGCAGAGGCAGGTGGATCTCTGTGACTTGGAGGCCAGTGTGGTCTACAAGAGCTAGTTCCAGGACAGCCTCCAAAGCCACAGAGGAACCCTGTCTCGGAAAAAAAACCAAAAAATATATTTTAAATACTTATTTCCCACTACATTACTGTTATGTTACTTTTCTTACTTATAGTTTTGGATTTTTCAGATAGGGAGGATTTGGTTTTTAACGTTTATTAAAGTATGATTTTATGTAAATACCAAAACTCATCTGAAATAACATGAGACTGCCTATTAATGGTAGAAAGACACCCTGCATCATTTCTCCAAGACACTGGGAGGAGCAGTGAGTTGAGGCTCCCTCTCTGCAGAGCTACAGAAAATGTGCAAAGCTTTTGAGGCCAACATATAATGTCTTGTGTCATGATGGTTATGTTACGGTCACTGCGCTTTAAAGAAGATTTATTATTTAATATGTTTAATGTGTAAGCATCTAGGGCATGTGTATGCAGTTACCCATGGATGACAAAAGAAGGTGTCAGGTTTTTGGAGATGGAATTACAGACAATTATGAACTGCCTGGCGTGGTGCTTGAAACAGGACTCAGGTCCTCTGGAAGAGCAGCAAATGCTCTGAACTGCTGAGCCATCTCTCCAGCCCACCACCTCATTCTTTAGTAGGGTTTGTCTATCTTAAAACCCAAGCCATATCTAGCATGCCTTGCACAGCCTTCCATGCTAATGCATGTTAAAATATTTATGCTGTAGTATTATTATTAAACCAATGGGAGCCATATGCATCTTGAAGTTAAATGTTTTAGCATTTTTTTCTATTTGTATTGTCCTTTTGGAATAGTGGTAAAGTATTTGCTGGAAGAATGATGTTAACAAATTCTGAATGTAGTTTTGGGCGGAAGAGATGGGTTATTAGCTTATAGTACTTGCTGGTGTTCCAGAGGACCTGAGCTTGGGTCCAGAAACCCACAGCTTCTAACTCCTGCTACAAGAGATCTGACACCCTCTTCTGACCTCCATGGGCGCGCACACACACACACACACACACACACACACACACACACACTCACACACTCACACACTGATAAACGAAAAGGAATAAATCTCTAAATACCTTGTTTTAAAGTAAATTTTTTTAGCTCTACAAAAGTAATAATCAACTGTTAGTTGTGTAATCAATAGGAACCAAATGCAAGGAGAAAGCATATTGGAGCACAGGAACCAAAGCTTCTTTAAAAACTCAATAGTCAGCCGGGTGTTGGTGGTGCATGCCTTTAATCCCAGCACTCGGGAGGCAGAGGCAGGCAGATCTCTGTGAGTTGGAGACCAGCCTGGTCTCCAGAGCGAATACCAGGATAGGCTCCAAATCTACACAGAGAAACCCTGTCTCGAAAAAGCAAACAAACAAAAAACCTCACTAATCATAGTGCCATCAAGGGACATTGAGAATAATTACCAAGGTCCCAATGCCACCCAGCCCCATTTTACAGGTCAAGAGCAGAAGGTCTGAGAAAGTTCCTGTACCTCAACCAGTGAACACAACCACTAAGGAGTTGTTCTTCCTTCCCAACAATAAGCACATTGGCAAGTTGCTGGACTCATTTTGAAAATCATCTGAGCTAAAATGTGAAGTCAAAAAATAAATGGCGCTTGTGAATAATGAACAAGGAGAGACTCTGTGGTCACATTTGCACACAACACACATGTCAACTTCTTTAAGGGGTAAAGAAAGGCCTCCGTTATGGTTAAAGAGGTACCACATTTGGCCAAAATTTGGAAAACTCCTTTGATCTGGATGGTGATGAACAAAGCCTGGCTGTGGACTCAACCCCAGTGATGAACACATCACTAAACAGGCCCAACAAAAATTCAGAGAGCTTTTGAGGACAGCCCATGAAAGATGACTGTCTCACCCTGGTGTGTAATTAGCACTCTTCCTTAAGGTAAATTGAGATAAAGACTTATCTGGGAGACCTCAGAGACCAGGCAGTTGCTAGACTGTGCTGTCATCAGATACACACTTAAAAAATTAGTCTTCAATGGCTTCTTAAAAAACTTCCATGTCTTAGACATAGAAGAGGACAGAGCTAAGCGATGCCTTGGATTCTCTCCTTTCTGTGATACTACAGAACACTCAACGTGAATGGCAAGAGCCCTGCTAACTTCTGAAGTATACACAAGACACAGGATTTACTAGAAATACTTAAAAATATATGACCAACTTAATATATTTTCCAGTGTGGTTAACTTTCCACTTACTTATTTTGTTAGATTTATTTCCCTTCTGCCCTGTGTGTGAGTGGGTATATACACAGGTGGAAGCTAGAGAAAAATTAGGACTTGGTTCGGTCTTTATGTCACATGGGTCCCCAGAATCGAAGTGCCGTAGGTACCTTTTCTCCCTGAGCCACCCCACAGACCATGCAAGATCATACTATCTATAACCAATAAGCGCTGGCATCCTGACCATACTAAAAGTGGAATGAGAAGAACAAAGACACATTTATTCAGCTGATCTCATAGGACGGTCATGCATTTAAGCTTCATGTTAAATACATACCATTTTCTATGATATTATAGTAGCTATGGGGCCGAGGAAATCCGAGTTTGTGGAACACTTGCCAGGCATACCAGAGCCCCAACAATGGGGTTGTAGAAGCACACAGGACAAGCATCCTAGATGTAGAGCTGATGGATCAGGATTTGAACCTCATCCTCAGCCAGATAGAGGCCTTCCTGGATGATATTAAACCCCAACTTGACCCGGAACAAACAGCAAGATGGCTTGAGGGCAGTGGGAGATAAAGGTGCCTGTCACCAAGCCTGGAGTCCTAAGTTCCATCTCTGGGACCTACATGGTGGGAGGAGAGGACTATATTCTTTGTTCCCATGACAACCTCTTGGACACTGGGTGCTGATAGAAATAAATACCAGGAAAGCACAGGTATACATATTGTAAATAGCAGGGGTCAGGCCTGAATGAGATGGGCGGGCACTGCTCACCTTCACGAAACTCATTCGAATAGTGCACATTTTGGTGAGTTCATACACGGTCTCAAAACCATGGTTCACAGACTGTGCCAGTATCTGAGCAAACTCTTGGTTGTTGAAAATTTTCACGCTACACCCACTGGGGATCTTGCAGACAGTGGTGGGATGAAACCCATGATGGTAGTTGCAGTTCCGACTCTGCACAAAGATGCTGCTGTCACTCGGGCATTCGACATACACTTCTCCTCCAACATAGTACAGGTGGACGCCTGTGACAGGACAGACCATGTCAGTCATAGGATCAAAGGCACCCGGGCAGAGTCAAATTTGGCCACTCACATAGCCATTCTGACAGACATCTAGCTAACTATGTTATGATTGTGACAACCAGTGTGTTCAGGAACAAACAAGTCTCTCAAAAATAATAATGGTTGACATTTTCATTTTGGTATTTAATGTCCTGCGTAACCAGAGTTGAAAGTATATGGACACTCTAAAAATAGAGCAATATAAAACCTGTAGTTTCCTGGGGTATCCTGTGTGCTTAAAGTCTTCTGCATTTATGCCAAGGCTAAACTATTCAGAAAACCTCAGAGAGAGAGAAGGGATGATCAATAAACATGGAGGAGTTGAAACCCGGATTGAAGAATTACTGCTGGAAGCAGTAAGACATGAGGTCTAGTTAAAAGCAGACACGTTTTAAATAGAAAAAAGTACTGTGTGAAAAAGGAGCTCACCAAAATAAGTACTAAAAACAATAATTGAAAACTTCTTATAACTTAGAATGCTGGGAGACCAGGCAATATCCCGCCTTTTCAGGGAGAAGGAGGCAGAGACTTGGATTCCATCCTACTAAATGGAAGAAGGAGAGAACCAATTCTGCAAATTTGTCCACTGACTGCTTTGTGCCCCACTATCAACACAAAATAAACAAAAGCAAATCTTCAAAAAGGAAGATGGACCCTCTGGCTAAGCCTCATGAGGGAGTAAGAAGAGGCTAGCAAGCAGGCAGCTAGTGTGGCTTTGAACCCTGAAGGTGACCCTGGAAAGGCTTAGTAGAAAACGCTAGTGTGACTGTCTGAGGAAACACCATGTGGCATTTCTACAGACACACAGGGCTAAGACTCCAGTATCAGCTCTACCCACTGTGGCAGAAATCCATTTTGTCTAGTGATATACAGAGATATATTTAAGAACAAAAATATAAAGAAAACTTTTTAAGAAGAATAAAGAAACCCTTTTCCCTGATACCAAAATTGATGACTTTTCATTTTAGAAAATTAAGACAATATATGAAATATAAAGATGTGGAAAATATTGACATTCCTTCAGTGACAGAGGAAAATGCTTGTTAATTAATAGTCTGCAGTACTGTGTCCCGTTTGGCAATCATTAAAGCCTCTGTTGCAAACTCTCACATTTCTGTATGACTGTGCTGCTGTAACTGTTTAACCAGGCTCCCTCAGCAGACCAGTATTGACACTAATTATCTACTACTGCAGTCATGACAAATGTCACTGGATGGTTTTTACTAATATCTGTTTGCCAAATGACTTTCCAGAATGCTTGTGTTACATCAGCACTGTGAGTGCTATGATCAGCTGACCCACACCAGCACTGACACTGAGCTTACACAAAAGCAAAGTGTTCACAGATGCAAAGGGAATTGCTTTACTTTGAACATGGGGCTGGGCATACCCTTGGTTTAGTGGCCTTGGGTATCTCCTGTGAACTCACTGCCTTGACATCTCACCTATTACCCCACTGGGGTTGTAGGCCCTTAATCATCTTTCTTTTTATGAGTTGTGCATTTAAAAATAGATAGAGATAATTTATTGTGTATTTTCCTGTTGCTCATTTGTCTTTCAATTTTATTCATGTTATATTTGTGTAAACATGTGTAGATAGATACATAGACAGACAGATAAATAGATTTAGGTATATGTTTCCACCTAGAGAACTTTAAAACCCTTTAGTTGCAGAGGCTTTGCCTTCTCCAGAGTCACTCAACAGTACAACTATTTACATGATGTGGACTCTGCAGTAGGTGTCAGTGTAAGGGCGCCTGAAAGGTGACATGCCTAAGTTACATGACACACTACACTGTTTTATATAAGGGAGCTGAGCATGCATGTTGCATGATACACTACATTGTTTTATATAAGGGAACTGAGCTTCCTTGGATTTTAATCCTCAGGACCCCAGAACAAACCCGCCATGCACAGCTGTATCCTGAGAGGCACCAACATTTTCAGAAACTTTTCTTCACTTTGTGTCACGTGAGATGCACCAGGCGGAGCTCATCACAGATTTGGAGGCAGCCAGTTTGTCTCAGTGGGGATAGATATCTGCAGCAATGATCTGGACACTAGATGTGCTTATTGCTACTTTGTATCTTTGCCTTCTCAGCAGACAAGGTAGAAACTACATTCATATTCAGAGGGTATATAGATAGGCTCCCATTCAGAAACAAGAGCACAAGAGCACATAAACACACGTCATGTCATTAAATTATGATTTTACACTGACACTTCCAAGGAATGCCACACCCCTTCTTGATTGCCTGTTCCTTACTCCACAGGGAAAGCTAAGCTCTGAGCACTACCCACACATCTGGTCATTGACTTAATCACATAATAAATACATATAAATGCTATAGAACTGCTTTAATCTACCACTAGTGAATAGTTAAGTCCCCTAAGAAAGATATGTGGGATGTTGAGATGGTTCAGTGGGTAGAGTGCTTGCCACCAAGCCTGATGACTTGCATGCTCAGCATCCAGAGGGGTGGTTCCGCATTAACCTTCAGCCACGCCCCTTCTCAGGGTCAAGGCGGAGCTTCAGGCATCACCCCTGGTGATTGGACATTGAGGCTCAGAACCAGCGCCTCCCACTTCGCTCTGCCCTCCACGCCACAGAGATGCTGAGCTCTGGAGGAGGCGAGCACTCAGCAGGGAGCACATCAGCCCTGCCCCAAATCCTGCCAGTAAACGCTGCCACCGCTCTCTGCTCGGCCCCGCCTCCGGCCTCTCGGCCCCGCCCCTGCTCTCTGCTCGGCCCCGCCTCCGGCCTCTCGGCCCCGCCCCTGCTCTCTGCTCGGCCCCGCCTCCGGCCTCTCGGCCCCGCCCCTGCTCTCTGCTCGGCCCCGCCTCCGGCCTCTCGGCCCCGCCCCTGCTCTCTGCTCGGCCCCGCCTCCGGCCTCTCGGCCCCGCCCCTGCTCTCTGCTCGGCCCCGCCTCCGGCCTCTCGGCCCCGCCCCTGCTCTCTGCTCGGCCCCGCCTCCGGCCTCTCGGCCCCGCCCCTGCTCTCTGCTCGGCCCCGCCTCCGGCCTCTCGGCCCCGCCCCTGCTCTCTGCTCGGCCCCGCCTCCGGCCTCTCGGCCCCGCCTCCGCTCCCGGGCGCTCGCTCAGCTGCTGGGCATCCGCGCTTCTCGGCCATGGAGACCCCTGGGAGTCTGGACAAGAAAGTCAAGCTGAGCGACACCGCGCAGAACGGGGGAGTGGAGGCCGCGGGCGGGAGCGCGAGGAGCGGGGGCGGCTGTGGGAAGCGCGGGCTGCCCGTGCATCCTGCGGGAGCCGGGGGCGGGGACCCAGGCGGCGGCGGCCCCCGAGGCGAGCCCCGGGCGGGCGGGCGGAGCTGTCTCCTAGGCTGCAGAGGCCGAGGGCTGCGGTGGAGACGGAGGAGGAGCCTCCGCAGGGGCCTGGTTTTCTTGTCTCTGCCCGGGGACTTGGCCAAGTTTGGGGCGGTGTCCACGTCTCTCCATTTCTGATTGCAGTGTGCTGAGAGCAGACCCAGCAGTGTGGCCATTCGTGACTCGGGACTGCTCAGAGCTGAGGGTCTCTTCATTAAAAGACTAGGAAGGTAGCCCAAGTTCACAACTCTATCCACCAATGCCCTGACCATAGTGAATGAATAGGCAAAGTCATTCCTTGTCTCAGGAGCAACATTATTAAATATCTGGCAAATTTGATTCAAGCTTGGTAGGGTCCACAAAATCATTGCAGAATCGCCTATTTTTTACTGACTATGCAAACAACAAAGATGCAAAATATAAAGATGATGGATTCTTCTTCTGTGCTCAGTTCTTCACGATATTACACATCTATGTTTTTGACAATCAGACCCCAAGTGAAGAGTCTGTGAGAGTTCATTGCATGAAGCAGTGAAGAGGAAGCTGAGTTGCATTTGAGACCACAGGATGTTGAGATGTCCATGCTATGAGACATCTGTCATGGACACTTTCATATGAGGAAGGGAAGTAGCAAACGTGTGAGATGGATAAGAAGTGAAGTCCTGGGGGTTGTGTGGTCTTTTGATCATATTTTTATAATAAAGCTTGGGTGCCATCAGAGAGCAGAGCTACCAGTTAACTGACCAAAAAAAATAACATAGAGGTTTGGAAAACTGTGGAGAGATTGGAGACTGGAATTTGTAAGAATGGGCTGAAGGAGAATCCTTCTCTGTTTTAGATTTAGAAATGGAGGAGGCAGGAGTCACTGAGGCTGATAAACTGGTTCTCTCATCTTTCAGGTTCTTACCCCATATCTGACTTCTGAGTTTTTCTTAATAAATATTATTTATGCCAGGTGTTGGTGGAGCAAACCTGTAAAACCAACAATCAGTAAGCAGTGGTAGGCATGTCTTTGTGTGTTTGAGACCATCCTGGTCTAAAAGAACTGTTTCCAAGAGAGGCTCCAAAGCCACAGAGAAACCCTGCCTCAAAAACCAAAAGGAGAAAAAAAATGATTACTTATATTAACACTTTATGAGGTGCCTTAAAAGATATGCTCAGTAAAGTAAAAGGGAAAATTAAGACTTCCAGAGATAGATTAAATAATAGATTATTAACTTTATATTTTTCAAATGCTACTGAAAAGGAAATAACAGCATTGGGAGATATTAAAAGAAGAAACTGCTAAATTATAGCAAGCTATATTCTTTAGAGATACTTTGAGCTCAGAATAAAAACCAAGATATGTGTTACATCAGTTTGCTTTTGTTCCCACAGGGGTGGGAGGAACCCAGTGACCATAAAAAATGATAAAGATTGTATTCAAACAAACAGATGGTTTTCATTGGATTAAATATAACTTGCCAAAACCAGAAATCTGCAAAGGTATGTTGAGGAAGGTTTTGTTTTGTCTTTCAAAAACATAATATTCTCCAATGAAGGAATGTAAACACCATTGGTGTCATGGGGTTCCAGGACTGTGTCTGCTAGTAAAGTGTATGTGTGTCACTGCGTTCTGAATTTCTGGGACAGTTTTGGGTGTAGTAGTGGTACTAACTAAGCTATTTTTACATGTCCAAAAGAGATTTATTTACTATGCTCATTACAATCATGGCTCTGATTCATAAATATGTTTGACAAGACCAAAATATAGTAGAATGCCTTGGAATTAATGATGGTATAGCTTATCATTAGGCACATGAAAAAGTAGGAAAAATAAAAGTTTAACATGTACAAGTCATTGAAAGCAAAGTTGTTAAAACACACTTCCACAAAAATATAACTGGTGTTAAAGAAGTTCTCACCAGCCTCCCTGTCCAATTCAAGGATAATCAACAATGTGTTAGTTATTCCCAAATTGTTTGAAATGAAAGCTGCATACTTAATGTAATTTATCATGCTGCCTTAGGTGTGTCCCAGAAAATTTTCATAGTCTAATAAATTATGGTGTGAAAACAAGCTTAAAATTTAGTCTTTTTTAGCTGGGCGTTGGTGGTGCATTCATTTAATCCCAGCACTCGGGAGGCAGAGGCAGGTAGATCTCTGTGAATTCAAGGCCAGCAAGGTCTCCAGAGCAAGTGAAATGATAGACTCCAAAGCTACACAGGGAAAGCCTGTCTCAAAAAAAAAAAAAAACTTAGTCTTTCTCAGTATGATTGGTTCATTGTTTAATCATACAAAAGGACATACTATAATTCCTTGTGAACCTTAATGCATAGTCTCTGTGGTAGTCTGAAAATAATTTCCCCCCATGAGCTAAAGGGAATGGCCCTATTATGAGGTTGTTTACTTGCTGTAGGAATGGACTTCTGAAGCAAGTGTGTCACTTGGGGGGTGTGGACCTTATATATGCTAAAGCCATGATTGGTGTCCCAGATCACTTCCAATTGCCAGTGGACAAGATGTGCAATGCCCAGCTCCTTCTATACCACCACGTCTGCCTGCATTCTCTCATGTTGCAACATGATGCTACTTCATAAAAACTCTGAAAATATAAGCCAACCAATTAAATGTTTTTCCTTTAAAAAATTAGCCATAGCCAGAGTGTAGTGATACATGCCTTTAATCATAGCACTCAGGATGCAGAGGCAGGTTGATCTTTGTGAGTTTGAGACCAGCCTGGTCTACAAGAGGTAGTTCCAGGACAGCCTCCAAAGCCACAGGGAAAACCTGTTTTAAAAAGTAAAATAAATATTACATGGTGTCTCTTCACAGCTATACAAAGAAAAACTTGGTCAATCCATGATTCATTACCCTTTTGAGAGAAAATTTGAGAAATCCTGACAAATTTCCATTATATACGATCATATTATACATATGCTTTTGAATTTGCTCATCACATGTTATTAATAGAAAACCTAGTATTCAATTATAGCCATTCTTTATTTCTGTTTTTTTGTGGGACTCCTAACAGTGGGAGCAGGAGTTGTCTTTTTTTTTCTTTGAATTAGAATCAAGACTGTTTTACATGTCAATTCTCATTCTGTCTCCATCACCTCTGCTCCTACAACTCCCCTCAACTAAAACATTATCTCTCATGTACACTCTCTGTTCCCCCTGGAGGGTGAGGCCATCCATAGGGTTGACATCAAAGTCTATTTTGTCCTTTGGGATGGTGCCTAGGCCCACCCCTGTGTGTCTTGGATCAGGAAGTATCCCTCTATGTGGAATAGGCTCCCAAAGTCTACACCTATGCTAGGTACTGAGCTACTACTGGAGTTAAAGTAGATTTCCGAGGTTTCCTCGATGAAACCCATTTTCCTTGGTTCTGGATCAGTCCCATGCTGGTATCCCAGCTATCAGTCTGGGGAGCAAGAGTTCCCCAATGTTCAGGTCATCTGTTTCTGTGGGTTTCACCAGCCTGGTCTGGCCCCCTTTGCTCATCACTCATCCTTCTCGCAACTGGATTCCAGTTCAGTTCAGTGAGTAGTTGTTGGTGTTTGTGAGGGATATCCGGTGGCATATAAGTCAGTCATCAATCTCATTATCAGGGGAGGGCATTTAAGGTATCCTCTCCTTTCTTGCTTAGATTGTTGGATGGTGTCATCTTTGTAGATCTCCAGACATTTCCCAAGTGCCTGATTTCTATTTCATGTAACGTACAGATACAGCTATTTAACTCATGAACCCACCCAACACACTCAGATGCAGGATCCCAGCTGCTTGGGAGCGCTGGGCTCCATCCCTCCTGCCTCACCCGAGTCCCACCTGCTGCCAGTGAGGCTGCACCTGATCAATCCATTCATCCATTTATTAATTTATTCACTCATTTGTTCATTTGTCTATTCATTCATAGACTGGGGCGGGAGCGAGCACGTACACACGGGGGAGCTCATTAATGAACCCTCAGCTACCACCATGCTCACCCCACCCTGCTCTCCAGCTAACCTGCTGTGCCTTCCTAAACTGGAACACTAACTGCTGACTGGCTGCAGCCTGCATTCAGTTCCCATGTTCACTCAGCTGGCTCAGTCACTGATTCACTGATTCCCTGGTTCATTCACTTACAAAGTCAGCCAGAGGAGCCAGAGATTCCTAGAGAAGTTTCCCCAGCTCCCTGCAGAGAAGTCTCTCAGGACTACATTTCCCAGCATGCCCTGCACTCCTGACCCAACTCTCTTCTGCCCACCCTGCTCTGGCTTCATCCTGAGTTGTTGGAAACCTTTGGACACTGTTATGATTCTTTCCTGTGATTTTTTTCCAGGGGTGGAAGACAGGCGAGGAAGGGGAGAGGAGAATAGTGTAATGAAGAAAGGGAGGATGTGGAGCCCTCTGCTCCATCCCAGTGCTGTGTTTCCCAAGTAAACTTTTCCTAATTCATTTTGAGTTGGTCTGATTTAGATTGCAGCATCCTCAGAGAGGCTCTTTGATGAGTAGACACTCTTGAACCTCCCCTGGAGGAAAAGGGGAAGTTGCTATGGAGACCAGGACGTCATCAGGGTCTGCAATCTGAGCCTGGGGCGAGTGCTATTGAAATGCAAATCGTTGCAGATCTACAAAAAAGGATTGTTTTCTTGTGTGGGAGGTGTGGCCAGGAACCACAATAATGTGTCTTAAACACACTCTAAACCTATGGGAGGTGCTCTTGTCACTCAAGCCCCACTATCCAATCAGGCACTCCATGAGACCTGCCAGTCAGAAGTGCTGGGCTCTTCCTGACACCAGGCTTCAAGTTTGTTTTGAAGAGAGACTGCAGTTTTCTTTGCTGTGGTGCAGTTGCTGCTGCAGGGAGCTGAGAAGAGAGCTTCATTGATCTGGAAAACCTCAAAATGGTGAGCTAGGGGATGCTGTCTGCAGATTGGGAGGAACAGATGGTGAGGTGTGGCAGACAGTGTAGTGAGTCCTCCCTGTATCTGTGGGGAGAGTGCGACCTGATTCACTGTCTTGTAAAATCCCATTTGGCCCATGTAAATTCTTTGACCTAGGGGGAGGTCTCTCACTAATTTTCCTCTATAGGCATAATTTGATGAGAGTATTGGGAGCAGGGAAAACTGATAGTATGGTTTCTAGAAGTTCTGAATGCTGCATTCCATTTTCAGGTTTTTATTATAAATGTTGCAAATAGGTCAGGAACTTGTAGAAAACTGGTGATGTGAATCGTCTTTCACCAACACATGATTAAAATGCTTGTAACATGGTGATGCAAATAACCACAATGATGTGATTCAGTGAAGTTTAGTTCCAGGGGAGAAAAGGAGTTTCTGATGTGTGGAGATTTCTCAAGAGTGCATGGTTCTGTGCAGGTAGATTGGGCAGATTCCATGTGATGCACCATAATCCATGAAATCACATTTAAAATCTAATACAAGTCTCTACTCTGTGGGGCACATGGCCATAGGCCTGTTTCAACTTTTCAAAATAATTTTTGAGATTACAAATGCATCATACTCACATTGTCTTTTCTACCTCCAAGCCCAATCAATACCCCATTGTTTCTAATCTGTGGTCTGTTTTGCTTTAACTCAGTTTCACAGTAACGCCAGTTAGTGTGTGAATATGATCTAGAAGGACTGTGCTGTTTCAGTCATAGTGTGGCCCTAGCCAATGTGGGTTCTTTTTAGTGGAGGGCTGTTAGCAATCAGGAATAATAGTGTCAGGTAATTTTTGGCTTCTTACCATGGTTTCTTTTGCCTTTGCTGAAATGAGTTGTAAGAAAGATCACAAGCTATACCATGGTGTTCAGAGCAGGTATGTTGAGCTATTATTTCATTTAGTTAGTTAGTTAGTTAGTTATGGGCTGTTTGTTTTTCAAGACAGGGTTTCCTGTGTAACACTCATGGCTGTACTGGGACTCACATTGTATACCATCTGGTATGAACTTACAGAGATCTCACTGCCTCTGCCTCCCAAGTGCTGATACAGATGGCATGTGCGGCCACCACCCTGTGAGCTTTTAATTCTGTTGGGACCTGAATGGAACATGAGCCATATTGTAGTTCTGTTGATACATCTGGTGACCTGGGAAGTGGACGTTTTCCTCTGTGCCTATCAGTATGGATTTACTGGGTAATGCGAGAATCTGAAGTCATGCAATTGGGGATTATAATTCTTGCAGTATTACTGTCCAGTGTTCACATAAGGGCATTACTTTTGGTTGCAGCAGGAAAACAAATTAGAAAACTATAGATTTGGTTTCTAGAAGTTCTAAATATTGCATTCCATTTTCAGGTTTGTATTATAAATACTGCAAATAGTTTAGGAACTTTAGAAAACTGGTGATGTGGATTTTCTTTCACCAATACATGATTAAAATGCTTGTAACTTGGTGGTACAAATAACCCCAATGATGTGATTCAGTGAAGTTTAGTTTCAGGGTAGAAAATGTGTTTCTGATTTGTGGAGGTTTCGCAAGTGTGCATGGTGCTGATAGGGTAGATTGGGCAGATTCCGTGTTATGTGGTGCCATAGGCCATGGAATCAGATTTAAAATCATTTTTTATTTTATGTTGCTTTATTTTTGTGGGGGAGCATTTCTTTATTTTTTTAATTTAAATTAGGAACAATCTTCTTTCACATGTCAACCACAATTTCCTCACCCTACTCCTCCACTGCTCCTCACTGACCCCATAGTAAATCCCTTTTCTGCTCCCCACGGAAGGTGAGTGATCTTCAAAGTCTATCATATCAGGTGATGAATGTCATAGGCCCACTTTTGTGTTTCTAAGCTGAGAGAGTGTTGCTTTATGCTCCCAAAGTCCATTTGTATACTAGCTATAAATATTAATCTACTACAAGAGGCCCCATAGATTGCCCAGGACTCCTAACTGACACCCATTTCAGGGCCCGGATCAGTCCTATGCTGGTTTTCTTGCTATCAGTCTGGGATCCATGAGCGCCTCCTTGTTCAGGTCAGCTGTTTATGTGTGTTTCTCCAGGTTGGTCTTGACCCAGTTGTTCATCACTCCTCCCTAGCTAGAACTAGATTCCAGGAGTTCAGCTCAGTGTTTGTCTGTGGGTGTCTGCTTCTGCTTCCATCAGCTAGTGGATGAAGGCTCTAGGATGGCAAATATGCAAGTCATCAATCTCATTACTGGGGAAAAGCATTTAAGGTAACTCGACTATTATTTAGATTATTACTTGGTGACATCCTTTTAGGTCTATGGACATTTCCCTAGTGCCAGATTTTTCTTGAATCCTATAATGACTCTGTCTATTATGTTATATATTTTCATGCTCTCCTCTTTTCTTCCTCTGACTCCATCTTCCTGCTCCTTCATGTCTTTTCTCCCCTTCTCTTCCCCTAACTCCCTGTCCCCTCTCCCCATGCTCCCAATTAGCTCAAGAGATCTTGTCCCTTTCTAATTCCCTGGATGACCATTTATATCTCTCTTGGGATTTCCTTGTTTCCTAGCTTCTCTGGTGGTTTTGATTGTAGGCTGGTAATCCTTTGTAATGTTTGTGTTTTCTTCACTGGGTTACCTCACTCAGAATGCTTTCTTTTAGTTCCTTCCTTTCACCTGTGAATTCTTAGAATCCATTGTCTTTTTTCCACTGAGGAGCATGCCATTATGTAAATGTGCCATATTTTCTCTATCCATTATTGAGTTTAGGGGCATCTAGGAAGCTTCCAGTTCCTGTCTATTATGAATGATGCTACGAACGTTGTTGAACAGATGTCCTTGTCGTATGATTGTTCATATTTGGCTATATGATTATTATTAGAACTGCTGGATCTTGTGGTAGACTGATTCCAGTTTTCCTTAGGAACTACTGTACATATTTCCAAAGTGGCTATACAAACTTGTACTTCCACCAGCACTGGAGGAGTGTTCTCCTTTCTGCAGTCCTCTCCAGCATAAACTATCATTGGTGTTTTGATTATAGCTATTCTGAAAAGAGCAGTATGCTACCACAGAAATGTTTTGATTGCATTTCCCAGTTTGCTAAGTATATTGAGCACTTTCTAAAGTGTCTTCAACCATTTTAGATTCCTCTGTTGAGATGTCTGTATTTATTTCCTTATCCCACTTTTTAATTGCATTTTTTGGTGTTTTGGTGATGAGTTTTTGAGTTCTTTGTATATTTTGGAAATCAACCCTTTGTCAAATGTAGGCTTCATGAGTACGTTTCACAATTCTTTGGGCCTGCCTTTTGTCTTGTTTACAGTGTCATTTGCCTTACAGAAACTTCTCAGTTTCAGGAGGTCCCATTTATTAATTGTGGATTTAAGTGTTAATAACAGGAACTTTAGGGAGGGTTGCTTCAAATCCTCAGAACCAAGCTCCTCCCACCATGGAGCTATTTTTGTCTGTCTTAAGGCACTGTGTATTTAGTCAGTAATGTTCTTGAGATACCCTGTTTGTCTCGTGTGGCATTGGTTGAGTAGCCCCCTTTTGAATTTCTCTGATTATATAATAGTTTTGATGACTCTTCATATTATTCTCCCATTAACATCGATCCCTCCATCACATTTAAGTAGTATACAAGATGCTATTCTTCTTAAGAAGCTTAGTTAGTCTGGTCATATCCTCTGCAACATCTCCCCAACCTAGCATTTATCTTTTTCTACCATCTACTTGTCCTATCTTTCATATCCCCATGACCTTCACCTCAGGACTCTGTCAATGAAAAATGACCTCTTGTTTCAAGTCAATGGTGCACTTCAGTAGTTATTTTAGGAATGTCCTTGTTGTTAGAAGTTATTTTTAAGAATATCCTTGTTGTGTGATTGTAATTTATTTAAATGCTACTATTCACTTCTAAGGATTGCTGTTCTTCCAGTTTATGGTGATCATCTTTAGAGGAATGGTATGAACGATTTTAATGTGCTCCAAAACAAGACTCTACATCTCTGGAGCACTTGGCCATAAAGACTGTTTCACACTTTCAAACTAATTATTGAGATTATAAATGCATCATTTTCACCTTGTCTTTTCTGCCTCCAAGCCCTATCACTACCCCCTAACTTTATAATCTGCAGCCTGTTTTCTTTAACCCAGTTACACAGTAGCAACAGTTACTGTATGGACATGACTTGTGTTTGTTTGCAGGGTTTCCCAGCTCTGAGGCAATGGGTTTTCTGCACTGGACATTGAGTTTGTAATGGAGTATGCACACAAAGTCCCTGTGCTTTGAATGAGGAACAGGATTGCTGTATGAGACAGGAAAAAATGTCTAGTAAAACACAATCTTTCTAGATTAGGCCTCTGCTTACTATGCTTGAATTGCAGAGTTGGAAGGTCTGTGCTGTCTGAGTCATTTGATCTCTGATCACCCAGTAAGGAAGCTGCTAATATGAGAACTAGCTTGGTGGCCATAGGCAATGTGGGATTCTGGGGAGAGTTAGATACCAGAATAAGTAGTGGCAGGTATTTTGTGGGTTCATTCTATGTTTCTCTTCTGCCTATGATAAAATGAGTTATAAGACAGACCACAAGCTATGCAATGGTGAGTGTATGATGTTCAGAGAAGGTCTTTTGAGCTATCATTTCATTTATTTATTTAGGTTGTTATTGCTTGTCTGTTTGGTTTTCAAGACAGAGTTACTCTGTCCCGAACTGATCGTGTAGACCAGGCTGGTTTCGAACTCTCAGAATCTTTCTGAGTCTGCCTAAAAAGTGCTGGGATTAAAAGCATGTTCCTCCACTACCCAGTGGGTTTTCAATTATGGTGTATTCATGAACGTGACTGTAGATTTGTTGGTCCATGGGTTGACCTGGGCAGTGGCCTTTCTGCTCTGTTCCTCCCAGTATGGATTTACTGGGTAATGTGAGACACTGCAGCCCTGGCATGTGGGGATATAGTACTTGCAGTATCACTGTCCACTGTTCACTTATAGATACCGCTTTTGGTAGCAGTGGGAAGACGGATTAGAAAACTGGCATTATAGTTTCTAGACGTTATGAAGATTGCATTCTATTTTCAGGTTTGTATTTTAAATAATGCAAATAGCTTAACAACTTGAAGAAAATTGGTGATGTTATCACCTTTTGCCAATACATGATTAGAATGCTTGGATCGTGGTGGTGTAACTAACCACAATGTTGTGAGTCAGTGAACTCTAGTTTCACGAAAGAAAAGGAGTTTCAGGTCTGCAGAGATTTCTCAGTTGCACATGGTGTTGCACAGGTAGATAGGGCAGAATCCATGTTTTATGCTGTAATCCATGTGGCAGGAAGCAGATTTTAAATCATTTTTCTATGTTGTTTTGTGATTGAACATCATTGGGACTGCATTTGCCTGAAACATGGAATTTCAAGGAGCTGCTGCTCCATAGCAAGAGATCACCTCCATTTCTGGAGAGAGCTCTAGAGCATGGGACTTCTGTTTTTGGAAGAATTATTAGTAGCTCAAGGGTCAGAAACAACAGTTCAGATGTCACTTTGAGATAATTTTGTGCAAGTTATGAAGTCTTTGTTTATTTAATTTCTATACACATGAATTATAGTGAGTTGGGTAACATTTGTCAAAATCACACTTTTCCTTTCCTTAGATTTGTCTATTGATTAAAAGTTGACTTTATTTTTCCTGTATTGTTTCTTGACTTTTTCTCGACAATGCATTTTTTCAAAAATATTTTACACATTTTTGTTGTATATTTGTGATAATTATAGACCTCATTTATGTGAAACTGTGTACTGTGTTTCTGTAATCTATAACTGTAATATAGTTATTTAGTTTGTTTAAAGTAATGGACATTCACCATTTTGTCTTTATAAAATTTCTTAAATTATCATTTCCTTAAGGTTTTGTTTTGTGGTAATTTGCTGCAGAGCAACAGTTTTAGTTTTCTTCTATTTCATCTTTGATGCTTGCCTCTTCTCATTTCCTGGCATACTTGAATATCTGTGTTTTCCACTTGTTGTTGTCTTCGGGTTTGAGTCCCTGACGCTTAAGTGATTGTTTGTTAAATAGGCTGAAATGTCAAATGACAAAACCTAGGATCATCTGAGTGAACATCAATTGACTGTGGTCTTAGATCATAGTGTCTGATTTCTGCCTTGAAAAGATTGTGTTGACTGATGATTGGTGAGGAAGAAGACTCCCGCTGAGTTGGCAATGTCTCTGAGAAATTGGGCCTGGTCTGGTTAAGAGAAATTGCTGAGCACAAGACAGTGACAAAGCAAAAGAGAAAATTAAGAAACAATGATTCAACATGTTTTATGTTCAGTGACTCTCTGGAGTTTATCTCCTAAGCTCACACAGTTATAGACACTAACCTAGGAGTAACAACCAAATGTGTTCATTACTTGAGTATCTTTTACTTAGAAAATTAATCACAATAGAATAGAAGAATGTTGGTAGTCTGAATGTAATGGAACCCATAAACTCATAGGGAATGGCACACATAAGAGGTGTGACACTGTTGCTGTATGTATATTTGTGTGTGTGTGTGTGTGTGTGTGTGTGTGTGTGAGTGTGTGATTGAGAAATGTCTTACTACCATATTCACTATGTAGTCTAAATTGGCTTGAGTCATGGAGACCTGCCTGTCTTTGCTACAGTACTCAGTTATATTCATATCTGAAAATACTTTGACAGCCTCCACTGACCAACACCAAAAATGACTTTAGGAGATATTTCATTGTCCTTTACCTGGGTCGTCTGGTGAGATTAATCTGGACCACTTCAGTGCATTTTAGAAAAGGATTTCATGATGAGTCAATTATAATCAGAGTTGGAATTTTAAGTTGAGACAGGATTTCTCTCCATATTTTTCACTGTCCTTGAACTCAGAATGCAGATGAGTTTGGGTCCGGATTCAAAGAATTTGGTTGTCTCTGCTGCCCAGGTATTGGAATATATGTGGTGTGCTAAAACATGCTATTATAATTTTATTATTTATTTATTTATGCTTATTTATATTTATGTGATTCTTTATGTGTCGAAGTTGGGCATGTATGTCACAGCTTTTGTGTAAATATCAGAGAACCCATTTGGGTGTTTGTGTTTTACAGTTAGCATGTTTGAGCCAGGGTCTCTAGGTTGCCATGAGACATAGAGTTTTCAGGATTTACTCTGTCTCCATTTTATCTGGCATCAAAAGCATTGGATTATAGGCACGTACTGTAGCAACTGTCTTGAGAATGCAAAAGTGAAGAGATAGTTGGTATTTTTTGTTTTATTTATTTATTTATTCATTTATTTTTCAACACAGTGTTTCTATGTCTTTCCCCCTGTGTACATCTCACTCTCTACATCTATTAGTCTCTGTCACTTTCTGTTTCTCTTCTTGTGTGCCGTGTGTTCTAGTGATTGCAAAGTCTCAAACATGGAGCTTCTCTAGTCCATGACTGTCCAGAATATTGTTAAAAACAGAAGTAGAGTTTCCTGAATTCATTTCCTTAAATATGATTGATTATTTGATATTCCTTTTTTTTCTCTTTTTGAAAATAGTGAACAGTTACTCACCTTTTTCACGTAATTTATACAGAAGCTACTGTAGACATTTTAAATGTTGGAATTTTAAAAATGTATAGAATTTCTAATCTGAAAGCATTTTATATTATGATTAACATGTGACTTTGAGATCCATGGAGACAAACATCTTGTTTTTAGGGGTTACCTTAAAATTATTAATCATGTGAATATTTCCCCTAAAGTTACTTTGAATCAGTTTATTTTATCCATTCAAAAGAAAAGAGGCTAATTCACTTTCTTGGTTGCTTCCCAAAATAAAATACCTGAAAATTAATTCATGGACATCTATAAGGCCTCCTACAGATACACTTTCCATAGAGATGTTTGAACTACAAGTTGAGTATTACTCTGTGTCCATATCCTTGTCTTGCTGTGGCCCTCTAGGCAGATCCTGAGTTCATTCCTTTTTGAATATTGCGTGATCTTGGCCTCTTAAGTAAGCACATGTTCTTAGAAGATTTCATGAAAAAATTAGCTAGAGTTCATTTGTGTTATATTTTGTCTCCAAATCTTAGTTAATCTCTACAGGTTACACAAAAGTGAATAAGGCTGAGTTTAAGATTATTTTGCTGATGACTCAGACAAAATATTGTCTTTGTTGATGGTTTTTATTGTTGCCTCTTTCAGGTCTGCAGTGAAAAGGATACAACAAGGAAGATATGAAAATCTCTGTTTTCTTAAGAAAGGAGCACTGATAGTTTCTTTTAACACTGCATTGATGGAAAAGAGACTGTAATTTTCAAAGTTATAACACCAATAAAGAAAAGGCACAGTGGTACTCTGCAGCAGTCCCAGGGCTGCTGGCCCCTCCGTCAACCTCTCGCCCTCTAGGATGCAGGCTGCACAGACAGCAGGGGCAGCCATGTTTCTGCCACGCAGCATCGCGGCCCACCACAAGGACCTCATCCACGATGTGTCTTTCGACTTTCACGGGCGCCGGATGGCCACCTGCTCCAGCGACCAGAGCATCAAAGTCTGGGATAAAAGTGAAAGCGGTCATTGGCATTGTACTGCTAGTTGGAAGACACATAGTGGATCTGTATGACATGTGACATGGGCTCATCCTGAATTTGGACAGGTTTTGGCGTCCTGTTCTATTGACCGAACAGCAGCTGTTTGGGAAGAAGTAGTAGGAGAATCAAACGATAAACTTCGAGGCCAGAGTCACTGGGTGAAGAGGACAACTCTACTGGGCAGTAGAACATCTGTTACTGATGTGAAATTTGCTCCCAAACATATGGGTCTGATGTTAGCAACCTGTTCAGCAGATGGCATACTAAGAATATATGAGGCCCCAGATGTTATGAATCTCAGCCAGTGGTCTCTACAGCACGAGATCTCATGTAAGCTGAGCTGTAGCTGTATTTCTTGGAACCCTTCCATCTCTCCTGCTCATTACCCCATGATCGCAGTGGGAAGTAATGACAGCAGTCGAAAAGCAATGACCAAGTTTCAGATTTTTGAGTACAATGAAAACACCAAGAAATACTCAAAAGCAGAAATTCTTATAACAGTAACAGATCCTGTTCATGATATTGCCTTTGCTCCAAATTTGGGGAGATCTTTCCACATCCTGGCAATAGCCACCAAAGATGTAAGAATTTTCACATTAAAACCTGTGAGGAAAGAACTTACTTCTTCTGGTGGTCCCACAAAACTTGAAATCCATATGGTGGCTCAGTTTGCTAATCACAACTCTCAGGTCTGGAGGGTGAGTTGGAACATAACAGGAACAGTGCTAGCATCCACAGGAGATGACGGCTGTGTAAGGTTGTGGAAAGCTAATTATATGGACAATTGGAAGTGTACTGGTATTTTGAATTGTAAAGGAAGCCCAGTAAATGGGAGTTCTCAGCTGGGAAACTCAAATCCTTCACTAAGCACAAATACTCCAAATCTTCAAAATTCATTACATGGATCTTCTGCTGGCAGAAAGCATAACTGAGTCAAGCTAGTTGGAGTAACTTTGCTGTTTTGCTGTTTGTTTCATGCACAGTAGGAATGGATCTCGAGTTCTTTTCCCCTTCCCCAGTGAAGTTTGATCTCTCCCAAGATGAACCAGCAGCCTGATCACTACTAAACACAGTCAAAAAGGCCTTTAAAATTGCAGTGTATATAATTTTTTATACTAGTCAGTTTAATGACACTATAAATGGAGGACATTTTGTTGAGACATCATTACCAAAACAATTTTTTTACTGTTCTGAAGACTAACTTGTGTTTAAAAACTGAAGAGTTTGCTACTATCCTCATAATTAAACTGTTGGGAAGAGGGAAAATATAGCTTTATTCTAATTTGGAGAAAAAAAAAGAGAACGGGCCCTGTTCTTCATTGAAAGCCTAGGAAGGTAGCCCAAGTTTATGACTCTATTCAGCAATGCCCTTACCTTACTGAAGGAGTAGGCAAAGTAATTCCTTGTCTCAAGAGCAACATTATTCAAAAACTGGCAAGTTTGATTCAAGGTTGGTAGGGGCCACAAAATCATGGCAGATTCACTAAATTTTTAAGTGACTTTGCAAACAATAAAGATGCAAAATATAAAGATGATGGATTTTTGTTCTGTGGTCAGTTCTTCACTATAGTACACATCTATGTTTTGGGCAGTCAAAGCCCAAGTGCAGAGTCTGTGGGAGTTCATTGCATGAAGCAGTGAAGATGAAGCTGAGTTGCATTTGAGACCACAGGATGTTGAGATACCCATGTTGTG
>NW_023276808.1:2708167-2741668 GCF_003668045.3 Cricetulus griseus
TGAGACCCATCTGCCAATGCATTTTATCCTGGCCACATACCCTCCCTAGGAATTTGTCCCTTTACAAATGGGACTGCCTTCATGGACCAAAGGTGTGTATTCTAATGAACATGCCTCAACCTGTAGGGACAGTGATTGATTGAAGCCCCATGACTTCCAAGGGTCTTTAGGAATCTTGTACAACTGAAACAACTCTCCTGGTTCTAACAAGGCAGCCCATGTCACCTGATTTGTGTGGAAGCAGTCCTACAAAAAACCACCAGATACCTTCAGAATTCACATGTGTGAAGTCACAAATTAAGGATAAATTGTTGAGGTGCCTTTTTAACATACCAAAGTGGATGGTGGCCAAAATGTTTCTCAGCATTTCTAATACCTGTGCCCTTGTAACAGAGTTCTGGCTCCTCAGAACTTCCCATGCTTTACCCCTACTCTTAACCTCTCCATCCCTGAGGACCAATTCCCTTACCCCATCCTGTGATTCTTACATAGCCTCAGTCACTTTGGATATCAGGGTCTCTTGTCTCCTTGCTTGCTCCTGGTATTGTGTAGAGATTGGAGACTGGAATTAGTAAGGATGGGCTTAGGGAGGATCCTTCTCTGTTTTAGATTTAGAAATGGAGGAGGCAGGAGTCACTGATGGCTGATCAACTGTTTATCTCCTCTTTCAGGGTCTTACCCCATATCTGACTTCTGATTTTTTTTAATAAATGTTATTTATGCCAGGTGGTGGTGGTGCAAACTTGTAAAACCAGCAATCAGTAAGCAGTGGTAGGCAGGTCTTTGTGTGTTTGAGACCATCCTGGTCTAAAAGAACTGTTTCCAAGAGAGGCTCCAAAGTCACAGAGAAACCCTGCCTCAAAAACCAAAAGGAGAAAAAAAATGATTACTTATATTAACACTTTATGAGGTGCCTTAAAACATATGCTCAGTAAAGTAAAAGGGAAAATTAAGACTTCCAGAGATAGATTAAATAATAGATTATTAACTTTATATTTTTCAAATGCTACTGAAAAGGAAACAACAGCATTGGGAGATAGTAGATAAAAAAGTAACTTCTAAATTAAAGCAAGATATATACTTTAGAGATACATTGAGCTCAGAGTAAAAACCAAGATATGTGTTACATCAGGGAAGAATATTTGCTTTTGTTTTCACAGGGGTGGGGAGGAACCCAGTGACCATAAAAAATGATAAAGATTATATTCAAACAAACAGATATTTTCCATTGGATTAAATATAACTTGCCAAAACCAGAAAACTGCAAATGTATGTTAAGGCAGGTTTTGTTTTGTCTTTCAAAAACATAATATTTTCCAATGAATGAATGTAATGACCATTAGTGTCGTCGGGTTCTAGGAATGTGTCTGCTAGTAAAGTGTTTGTGTGTCAATGGGTTCTACATTTCTGGGACAGTTTTGGGTGTAGTAGTGGTACTAACTAAGCTATTTTTACTTGTCTAAAAGAGATTTATTTACTATGCTCATTATGATCAGGGTTCTGATTCATGAATATGTTTGACAATTAATACCAAAAATATAGTAGAATGCCTTGGAATTGATGACAGTATTGCTTATCTTTAGGCACATGAAAAAGCAGGAAAAATAAAAGTTTCACATGTACAAGTCATTAGAAGCAATGTTGTTAAAACATGCTCTCAAGAAATATAATTTGTGTTAAAGAAGTTCCTCACTATTCTCTCTGTCCAATTCAAGTATAATCCACAATGTGTTAGTTTTTCCCAAATTATTTGAAATGAAAGCTACATACTTAATGTAATTTATTATGGGGCCTTAGGTGTGTCCCAGCAAAAATTTCATAGTCTAATAAATTATGGTGTGAAAACAAGCTTAAAATTTAGTCTTTCTCAGCTGGGCCTTGGTGGCACATGCATTTAATCCCAGCACTCGGGAAGCAGAGGCAGGTAGATCTCTATGAGTTCGAGGCCAGCCTGGTCTCTAGAGCAAGGGACACGATACACTCCAAAGCTACACAGAGAAACCCTGTCCCAGAAAAACAAAACAAAACAAACACTTTAGTCTTTCTCAGTATGATGGGTTCATTGTTTACTCATACAAAAGGACATAACATACTTCCTTGTGAACCTTAATGCGTAGTACCTGTGCTAGTCTGAATATAATTTCCCCCCATGAGCTCAAAGGGAATGGTACTCTTAGGAGGTTGTTTTCTTGCTGTAGGAATGGACTTGCTGCAGCAAGTGTGTTACTGGGGGGAGAGGAGGACATTATATATGCTCAAGCCATGAACGGTGTCCCAGACCAGTTTCCATTGCCAGTGGTCAAGATGTGTAATGCCCAGCTCCTTCTATACCACCACGTCTGCCTGCATTCCCTCATGTTGCAACATGATGATACTTGATAAAAACTCTGAAAATGTCAGCCAACCAATTAAATGTTTTTCCTTTAAAAAATTAGCCATAGCCAGAGTGTAGTGGTGCATGCCTTTAATGACAGCACTCAGGATTTAGAGGGAGGTGGATCTCTGTGCGTTTGAGACCAGCCTGGTCTACAAGAGCTAGTTCCAGGACAACCTCCATAGCCACAGGGAAAACCTGTTTTAAAAAGTAAAATAAATATTAGCCATGTACATGGTGTCTCTTCACAGCTATACAAAGAAAAACTTGGTCAATACATTATTCATTACACTTTTGAGAGAAAATTTGAGAAACCCTGGCAAATTTCTGTTATATAAGATCATATTATACATAGGCTTTTGAAATTGCTCATCATGTGTTATTAATAAAAAACCTAGTATTCAATTATAGCTATTCTTTATTTCTTTTTTGTGAGACTCTAACATTGGGAGCAGGAGTTGTCCTTTTTTTTCTATTTTTTCTTTGAATTAGAATCAAGACTGTTTTACATGTCAATTCTAGTTCTGTCTCCATAACCTCCGCTCCTACAACTCCCCTCAACTAAAACATTATCTATCATATACACTCTGCTCACCCTGGAGGGTGAGGCCATCCATAGGGTTGACATCAGAGTCTATTGTGTCCTTTGGGATGGTGCCTAGGCCCACCCCTGTGTGTCTTGGCTCAGGGAATATCCCTCTATGTGGAATGTGCTCCCAAAGTCTACACCTATGCTAGGTATAAGTACTGAACTACTACTGGAGATCCCATAGATTTCTGAGGTTTCCTCAATGAAACCCATGTTCCTGGGTTCTGGATCAGTCCCATGCAGGTATCCCAGCTATCAATCTGGTTAGCAAGACTTCCCCAATGGTCAGGTCATCTGTTTCTGTGGGTTTCACCAGCCTGGTCTGGACCCATTTGCTCATCACTCATCCTTCTCTGCAACTGGATTCCAGTTCAGTTCAGTGAGTAGTGGCCTCTCATTATAAGGGGATGGCATTTAAGGTAGCCTCTCCTTTCTTGCTTAGATTGTTACCTGGTGTCATCTTTGTAGATCTCCAGACATTTCCCTTGTGCCTGATTTCTATTTTATACAATGTACAATAACAGCTATTTAACTCATGAACCCCCACAACACCCTCAGATCCAGGATCCCAGCTGCTTGGTGGCACTGGGCTCCATCCCTCCTGCCTTGTCCCATTCCCACCTGCTGCAGCGCGGCTGTACCCATCCCATCCATTCATCCGTTTATTAATTTATTGACTCACTTGTTCATTTGTCTATTCATTCATAGACTGGGGCGGGAGCGAGCTTGCACACACGGGGGAGCTCATTAATGAACTCCCAGCTACCACCATGCTCACCCCACCCTGCTCTCCAGCTAGCCTGCTGTCCCTTCGTAAACTGCAACACTGACTGCTGCCTAGCTTCTGCCTGGCTGCTGCCTGCATTCAGTTCACATGATCGCTCAGCTGGCTCAGTCACTGATTCACTGATTCCCTGGTTCATTCACTTACAAAGCCAGCCAGGGGAGCCAGAGGTTCCTAGAGAAGTTTCCCCAGCTACCTGCAGAGAAGTCGCTCAGGACTACATTTCCCAGCATGCCCTGCACCCTGACCCAACTCTCTTCTGCCCACCCAGCTCTGGCTTCATCCTGAGTTGTTAGAAACCTTTGGACTCTGTTAGGATTCTTTCCTGTGATTTTTTTCCAGGGGCGGAAGACCGGCGAGGGAGTGTAGAGGAGAATAGTGTAATGAAGAAAGGAGGATGTGGAGCCCTCTGCTCCATCCCCGTGCTGTGTCTCCCAAGTGAACTTTTTCTAATTCACATTGAGTTGGTCTGACTTCGATTGCAGCATCCTCAGAGAGGCTCTTTGATGTGTAGAAACTCTTGAACTTCCCCTGGAGGGAAAGGGGAAGTTGCTATGGAGACCAGGAAGTCATCAGGGTCTGCAATCTGAGCCTGGGGCGAGTGCTATTGAAATGCAAATCGTTGCAGATCTACAAAAAGGATTTTTTTCTTGTGTGGGAGGCATGGCCAGGAACCACAATACTGTGTCCTTAAGCACACTATAACCCTATGGGAGGTGCTTTTGTCACTCAAGCCCCACTATCCAATCAGGCACTCCATGAGACCTGCCAGGCAGAAGAAGTTCTGGGCTCTTCCTAACACCAGGCTTCAAGTTTGTTTTGAAGAGGAGACTGCAGTTTTGTTTGCTGTGGTGCGGTTGCTGCTGCAGGGAGATGAGCAGAGAGCTTCATTGATCTGGAAAACCTCCAAATGGTGAGCTAGGGGATGCTGTCTGCAGATTGGGAGGAACAGATGGTGAGGTGTGGCAGACAGTGTGGTGAGTCCTCCCTGTATCTGTGGGGAGAGTGCGACCTGATTCACTCTCTTGTAAAATCCCATTTGGCCCATGTAAATTATTTGACCTAGGGGGAGGTCTCTCACTAAATTTCCTCTATAGGCATAATTTGATGAGAGTATTGGGAGCAGGGAAAACTGATAGGGGTTTCTAGAAGTTCTGAATGCTGCATTCCATTTTCAGGTTTTTATTATAAATATTGCAAATAGTTTAGGAACTAGTAGAAAAAATGGTGATGTGGATTGTCTTTCACCAATACGTGATTAAAATTCTTGTAACATGGTGGCACAAATAACCACAATGATGTGATTCAGTGAAGTTTAGTTCCAGGGAAGAAAAGGAGTTTCTGATGTGTGGAGATTTCTGATGTGTGCATGGTTCTCTCCAGGTAGATTGGGCAGATTCCATGTGATGTGCCATAATCCACAAAATCACATTTAAAATCTAATACAAGTCTACTCTGTGGAGCACATGGCCACAGGCACAGGCCTGTTTCAAGTTTTCAAAATATTTTTTGAGATTATAAATGCATCATGCTCACATTGTCTTTTCTAACTCCAAGCCCAAACAGTACCCCATTGTTTCTAATCTGTGATCTGTTTTTCTTTAACTCAGTTTCACAGTAATGCCAGTTAGTGTGTGAATATGATCTAGAAGGACTGTGCTGTTTCAGTCATAGTGTTGCTCTAGCCAATGTGGTTCTATTTGGTGCGGGGGTTGTTAGAAATCAGGAATAATAGTGTTAGGTAATTTTTGGGTTCTTGCCATGGTTTCTTATGCCTTTGTTGAAATGAGTTGTGAGAAAGATCACAAGCTATACCACAGTGTTCAGAGCATGTATGTTGAGCTATTATTTCATTTAGTTTGTTAGTTAGTTATGGGCTCTTTGTTTTTCAAGACAGGCTTTCCTGTGTAACACTCATGGCTGTACTGGGACTCACATTGTATACCATCTGGTATGAACTTACAAGATCTCACTGCCTCTGCCTCCAAGTGCTGATACAGATGGCATGTGCCGCCACCACCCAGTGAGCTTTTAATTCTGTTGGGACCTGAATGGAAAATGAGCCATAACATAGTTCTGTTGATACATCTGGTGATCTGTTAAGTGGACGTTTTCCTCTGTGCCTATCGGTATGGATTTACTGGGTAATTCGAGAATCTGCAGCTATGCCATTGGGGATTATAATTCTTGCAGTATTACTGTCCAGTGTTCACATATGGGCATTACTTTTGTTTGCAGTGGGAAAACAAATTAGAAAACTATAGATTTGGTTTCTAGAAGTTCTGAATATTGCATTCCATTTTCAGGTTTGTATTATAAATATTGCAAATAGTTTAGGAACTTTAGAAAACTGGTGATGTGGATTTTCTTTCACCAATACATGATTAAAATGCTTGTAACTTGTTGGTACAAATAACCCCAATGATGTGATTCAGTGAAGTTTAGTTTCAGGGTAGAAAATGTGTTTCTGATTTGTGGAGGTTTCTCAAGTGTGCATGGTGCTGATAGGGTAGATTGGGCAGATTCCATGTTATGTGGTGCCATAGGCCATGGAATCAGATTTAAAATCATTTTTTATTTTATGTTGCTTTATTTTTGTGGGGGAGCATTTCTTTATTTTTTTAATTTAAATTAGGAACAATCTTCTTTCACATGTCAACCACAATTTCCTCACCCTACTCCTCCACTGCTCCTCACTGACCCCATAGTAAATCCCTTTTCTGCTCCCCAGGGAAGGTGAGTGATCTTCAAAGTCTATCATATCAGGTGATGAATGTCATAGGCCCACTTTTGTGTTTCTAAGCTGAGAGAGTGTTGCTTTATGTTCCCAAAGTTCATTTGTATACTAGCTATAAATATTAATCTACTACAAGAGGCCCCATAGATTGCCCAGGACTCCTAACTGACACCCATTCCAGGGGGCCCGGATCAGTCCTATGCTGGTTTTCTTGCTATCAGTCTGGGATCCATGAGCGCCTCCTTGTTCAGGTCAGCTGTTTATGTGTGTTTCTCCAGGTTGGTCTTGACCCAGTTGTTCATCACTCCTCCCTATCTGGAACTAGATTCCAGGAGTTAATCTCAGTGTTTGTCTGTGGGTGTCTGCTTCTGCTTCCATCAGCTAGTGGATGAAGGCTCTAGGATGGCAAATATGCAAGTCATCAATCTCATTACTGGGGAAAAGCATTTAAGGTAACTCGACTATTATTTAGATTGTTACTTGGTGACATCCTTTTAGGTCTATGGACATTTCCTTAGTGCCAGATTTTTCTTGAATCCTGTAATGACTCTGTCTATTATGTTATCTATTTTCATGCTCTCCTCTATTCTTCCCCTGACTCCATCTTCCTGCTCCCTCATGTCTTTTCTTCTGTTCTCTTCTCCTAACTCCCTCATCCCTCTCCCCATGTTCCCAATTAGCTCAAGAGATCTTGTCCCTTTCTAATTCCCTGGATGACCATTTATATCTCTCTTGGGATTTCCTTGTTTCCTAGCTTCTCTGGTGGTTTTGATTGTAGGCTGGTAATCCTTTGTAATGTTTGTGTTTTCTTCACTGGGTTACCTCACTCAGAATGCTTTCTTTTAGTTCCTTCCTTTCACCTGTGAATTCTTAGAATCCATTGTCTTTTTTCCACTGAGGAGCATGCCATTATGTAAATGTGCCATATTTTCTCTATCCATTATTGAGTTTAGGGGCATCTAGGAAGCTTCCAGTTTCTGTCTATTATGAATGATGCTACGAACGTTGTTGAACAGATGTCCTTGTCGTATGATTGTTCATATTTGGCTATATGATTATTATTAGAACTGCTGGATCTTATGGTAGACTGATTCCAGTTTTCCTGAGGAACTACTGTACATATTTCCAAAGTGGCTATACAAACTTGTACTTCCACCAGCACTGGAGGAGTGTTCTCCTTTCTGCAGTCCTCTCCAGCATAAACTGTCATTGGTGTTTTGATTATAGCTATTCTGAAAAGAGCAGTATGCTACCACAGATATGTTTTGATTGCATTTCCCAGTTTGCTAAGTATATTGAGCACTTTCTAAAGTGTCTTCAACCATTTTAGATTCCTCTGTTGAGATGTCTGTATTTATTTCCTTATCCCACTTTTTAATTGCATTTTTTGGTGTTTTGGTGATGAGTTTTTGAGTTCTTTGTATATTTTGGAAATCAACCCTTTGTCAAATGTAGGCTTCATGAGTACGTTTCACAATTCTTTGGGCCTGCCTTTTGTCTTGTTTACAGTGTCATTTGCCTTACAGAAACTTCTCAGTTTCAGGAGGTCCCATTTATTAATTGTGGATTTAAGTGTTAATAACAGGAACTTTATGGAGGGTTGCTTCAAATCCTCAGAACCAAGCTCCTCCCACCATGGAGCTATTTTTGTCTGTCTTAAGGCACTGTGTATTTAGTCAGTAATGTTCTTGAGATACCCTGTTTGTCTCGTGTGGCAATGGTTGAGTAGCCCCCTTTTGAATTTCTCTGATTATATAATAGTTTTGATGACTCTTCATATTATTCTCCCATTAACATCGATCCCTCCATCACATTTAAGTAGTATACAAGATGCTATTCTTCTTAAGAAGCTTAGTTAGTCTGGTCATATCCTCTGCAACATCTCCCCAACCTAGCATTTATCTTTTTCTACCATCTACTTGTCCTATCTTTCATATCCCCATGACCTTCACCTCAGGACTCTGTCAATGAAAAATGACCTCTTGTTTCAAGTCAATGGTGCACTTCAGTAGTTATTTTAGGAATGTCCTTGTTGTTAGAAGTTATTTTTAAGAATATCCTTGTTGTGTGATTGTAATTTATTTAAATGCTACTATTCACTTCTAAGGATTGCTGTTCTTCCAGTTTATGGTGATCATCTTTAGAGGAATGGTATGAACGATTTTAATGTGCTCCAAAACAAGACTCTACATCTCTGGAGCACTTGGCCATAAAGACTGTTTCACACTTTCAAACTAATTATTGAGATTATAAATGCATCATTTTCACCTTGTCTTTTCTGCCTCCAAGCCCTATCACTACCCCCTAACTTTATAATCTGCAGCCTGTTTTCTTTAACCCAGTTACACAGTAGCAACAGTTACTGTATGGACATGACTTGTGTTTGTTTGCAGGGTTTCCCAGCTCTGAGGCAATGGGTTTTCTGCACTGGACATTGAGTTTGTAATGGAGTATGCACACAAACTCCCTGTGCTTTGGATGAGGAACAGGATGTGCTGTATGAGACAGGAAAAAATGTCTAGTAAAACACAATCTTTCTAGATTAGGCCTCTGCTTACTATGTTTCAATTGCAGAGTTGGAAGGTCTGTGCTGTCTGAGTCATTTGATCTCTGATCACCCAGTAAGGAAGCTGCTAATATGAGAACTAGCTTGGTGGCCATAGGCAATGTGGGATTCTGGGGAGAGTTAGATACCAGAATAAGTAGTGGCAGGTATTTTGTGGGTTCATTCTATGTTTCTCTTCTGCCTATGATAAAATGAGTTATAAGACAGACCACAAGCTATGCAATGGTGAGTGTATGATGTTCAGAGAAGGTCTTTTGAGCTATGATTTCATTTATTTATTTAGGTTGTTATTGCTTGTCTGTTTGGTTTCAAGACAGAGTTACTCTGTCCCGAACTGATCATGTAGACCAGACTGGTTTCGAACTCTCAGAATCTTTCTGAGTCTGCTTAAAAAGTGCTGGGATTAAAAGCATGTTCCTCCACTACCCAGTGGGTTTTCAATTATGTTGTATTCATGAACGTGACTGTAGATTTGTTGGTCCATGGGTTGACCTGGGCAGTGGCCTTTCTGCTCTGTGCCTCCCAGTATGGATTTACTGGGTAATGTGAGACACTGCAGCCCTGGCATGTGGGGATATAGTACTTGCAGTATCACTGTCCACTGTTCACTTATAGATACCGCTTTTGGTAGCAGTGGGAAGATGGATTAGAAAACTGGCATTATAGTTTCTAGACGTTATGAAGATTGCATTCTATTTTCAGGTTTGTATTTTAAATAATGCAAATAGCTTAACAACTTGAAGAAAATTGGTGATGTTATCACCTTTCGCCAATACATGATTAGAATGCTTGGATCGTGGTGGTGTAACTAACCACAATGTTGTGATTCAGTGAACTCTAGTTTCACGAAAGAAAAGGAGTTTCAGGTCTGCAGAGATTTCTCAGTTGCACATGGTGTTGCGCAGGTAGATAGGGCAGAATCCATGTTTTATGCTGTAATCCATGTGGCAGGAAGCAGATTTTAAATCATTTTTCTATGTTGTTTTGTGATTGAACATCATTGGGACTGCATTTGCCTGAAACATGGAATTTCAAGGAGCTGATGCTCCATAGCAAGAGATCACCTCCATTTCTGGAGAGAGCTCTAGAGCATGGGACTTCTGTTTTTGGAAGAATTATTAGTAGCTCAAGGGTCAGAAACAACAGTTCAGATGTCACTTTGAGATAATTTTGTGCAAATTATGAAGTCTTTGTTTATTTAATTTCTATACACATGAATTATAGTGAGTTGGGTAACATTTGTCAAAATCACACTTTTCCTTTCCTTAGATTTGTCTATTGATTAAAAGTTGACTTTATTTTTCCTGTATTGTTTCTTGACTTTTTCTCGACAATGCATTTTTTCAAAAATATTTTACACATTTTTGTTGTATATTTGTGATAATTATAGACCTCATTTATGTGAAACTGTGTACTGTTTTTCTGTAATCTATAACTGTAATATAGTTATTTAGTTTGTTGAAAGTAATGGACATTCACCATTTTGTCTTTATAAAATTTCTTAAATTATCATTTCCTTAAGGTTTTGTTTTGTGGTAATTTGCTGCAGAGCAACAGTTTTAGTTTTCTTCTATTTCATCTTTGATGCTTGCCTCTTCTCATTTCCTGGCATACTTGAATATCTGTGTTTTCCAGTTGTTGTTGTCTTCGGGTTTGAGTCCTTGACGCTTAAGTGATTGTTTGTTAAATAGGCTGAAATGTCAAATGACAAAACCTAGGATCATCTGAGTGAACATCAATTGACTGTGGTCTTAGATCATAGTGTCTGATTTCTGCCTCGAAAAGATTGTGTTGACTGATGATTGGTGAGGAAGAAGACTCCCACTGAGTTGGCAATGTCTCTGAGAAATTGGGCCTGGTCTGGTTAAGAGAAATTGCTGAGCACAAGACAGTGACAAAGCAAAAGAGAAAATTAAGAAACAATGATTCAACATGTTTTATGTTCAGTGACTCTCTGGAGTTTATCTCCTAAGCTCACACAGTTATAGACACTAACCTAGGAGTGACAACCAAATGTGTTCATTACTTGAGTATCTTTTACTTAGAAAATTAATCACAATAGAATAGAAGAATGTTGGTAGTCTGAATGTAATGGAACCCATAAACTCATAGGGAATGGCACACATAAGAGGTGTGACACTGTTGCTGTATGTATATTTGTGTGTGTGTGTGTGTGTGTGTGTGTGTGTGTGTGTGTGTGTGTGTGTGTGTGTGTGTGTGTGATTGAGAAATGTCTTACTACCATATTCACTATGTAGTCTAAATTGGCTTGAGTCATGGAGACCTGCCTGTCTTTGCTACAGTACTCAGTTATATTCATATCTGAAAATACTTTGACAGCCTCCACTGACCAACACCAAAAATGACTTTAAGAGATATTTCATTGTCCTTTACCTGGGTCGTCTGGTGAGATTAATCTGGACCACTTCAGTGCGTTTTAGAAAAGGATTTCATGATGAGTCAATTATAATCAGAGTTGGAATTTTAAGTTGAGACAGGATTTCTCTCCCTATTTTTCACTGTCCTTGAACTCAGAATGCAGATGAGTTTGGGTCCGGATTCAAAGAATTTGGTTGTCTCTGCTGCCCAGGTATTGGAATATATGTGGCGTGCTAAAACATGGTATTATAATTTTATTATTTATTTATTTATGCTTATTTATATTTATGTGATTCTTTATGTGTCGAAGTTGGGCATGTATGTCACAGCTTTTGTGTAAATATCAGAGAACCCATTTGGGTGTTTGTGTTTTACAGTTAGATGTTTGAGCCAGGGTCTCTAGGTTGCCATGAGACATAAATAGAGTTTTCAGGATTTACTCTGTCTCCATTTTATCTGGCATCAAAAGCATTGGATTATAGGCACGTACTGTAGCAACTGTCTTGAGAATGCAAAAGTGAAGAGATAGTTGGTATTTTTTGTTTTATTTATTTATTTATTCATTTATTTTTCAACACAGTGTTTCTATGTCTTTCCCCCTGTGTACATCTCACTCTCTACATCTATTAGTCTCTGTCACTTTCTGTTTCTCTTCTTGTGTGCCGTGTGTTCTAGTGATTGCAAAGTCTCAAACATGGAGCTTCTCTAGTCCATGACTGTCCAGAATATTGTTAAAAACAGAAGTAGAGTTTCCTGAATTCATTTCCTTAAATATGATTGATTATTTGATATTCCTTTTTTTTTCTCTTTTTGAAAATAGTGAACAGTTACTCACCTTTTTCACGTAATTTATACAGAAGCTACTGTAGACATTTAAATGTTGGAATTTTAAAAATGTATAGAATTTCTAATCTGAAAGCATTTTATATTATGATTAACATGTGACTTTGAGATCCATGGAGACAAACATCTTGTTTTTAGGGGTTACCTTAAAATTATTAATCATGCGAATATTTCCCCTAAAGTTACTTTGAATCAGTTTATTTTATCCATTCAAAAGAAAAGAGACTAATTCACTTTCTTGGTTGCTTCCCAAAATAAAATACCTGAAAATTAATTCATGGACATCTATAAGGCCTCCTACAGATACACTTTCCATAGAGATGTTTGAACTACAAGTTTGAGTATTACTCTGTGTCCATATCCTTGTCTTGCTGTGGCCCTCTAGGCAGATCCTGAGTTCATTCCTTTTTGAATATTGGGTGATCTTGGCCTCTTAAGTAAGCACATGTTCTTAGAAGATTTCATGAAAAAATTAGCTAGAGTTCATTTGTGTTATATTTTGTCTCCAAATCTTAGTTAATCTCTACAGGTTACACAAAAGTGAATAAGGCTGAGTTTAAGATTATTTTGCTGATGACTTAGACAAAATATTGTCTTTGTTGATGGTTTTTATTGTTGACTCTTTCAGGTCTGCAGTGAAAAGGATACAACAAGGAAGATATGAAAATCTCTGTTTTCTTAAGAAAGGAGCACTGATAGTTTCTTTTAACACTGCATTGATGGAAAAGAGACTGTAATTTTCAAAGTTATAACACCAATAAAGAAAAGGCACAGTGGTACTCTGCAGCAGTCCCAGGGCTGCTGGCCCCTCCGCCAACCTCTCGCCCTCTAGGATGCAGGCTGCACAGACAGCAGGGGCAGCCATGTTTCTGCCACACAGCATCGAGGCCGACCACAAGGACCTCATCCACGATGTGTCTTTCGACTTTCATGGGCGCCGGATGGCCACCTGCTCCAGCGACCAGAGCATCAAAGTCTGGGATAAAAGTGAAAGCGGGCATTGGCATTGTACTGCTAGTTGGAAGACACATAGTGGATCTGTATGGCATGTGACATGGGCTCATCCTGAATTTGGACAGGTTTTGGCTTCCTGTTCTGTTGACCGAACAGCAGCTGTTTGGGAAGAAGTAGTAGGAGAATCAAACGATAAACTTCGAGGCCAGAGTCACTGGGTGAAGAGGAAAACTCTACTGGACAGTAGAACATCTGTTACTGATGTGAAATTTGCTCCCAAACATATGGGTCTGATGTTAGCAACCTGTTCAGCAGATGGCATACTAAGAATATATGAGGCCCCAGATGTTATGAATCTCAGCCAGTGGTCTCTACAGCACGAGATCCCATGTAAGCTGAGCTGTAGCTGTATATCTTGGAACCCTTCCATCTCTCCTGCTCATTACCCTATGATCGCAGTGGGAAGTAATGACAGCAGTCGAAAAGCAATGACCAAGTTTCAGATTTTTGAGTACAATGAAAACACCAAGAAATACTCAAAAGCAGAAATTCTTATGACAGTCACAGATCCTGTTCATGATATTGCCTTTGCTCCAAATTTGGGGAGATCTTTCCACATCCTGGCAATAGCCACCAAAGATGTAAGAATTTTCACATTAAAACCTGTGAGGAAAGAACTTACTTCTTCTGGTGGTCCCACAAAACTTGAAATCCATATGGTGGCTCAGTTTGCTAATCACAACTCTCAGGTCTGGAGGGTGAGTTGGAACATAACAGGAACAATGCTAGCATCCGCAGGAGATGACGGCTGCGTGAGGTTGTGGAAAGCTAATTACATGGACAATTGGAAGTGTGCTGGTATTTTGAATGGTAAAGGAAGCCCAGTAAATGGGAGTTCTCAGCTGGGAAACTCAAATCCTTCACTAAGCTCAAATACTCCAAATCTTCAAAACTCATTACATGGATCTTCTGCTGGCAGAAAGCATAGCTGAGTACAAGCTAGTTGGAGTAACTTTGCTGTTTTGCTGTTTGTTTCATGCACACAGGAATGAAACTCGAGCTCTTTTCCCTTCCCCAGTGATGTTTGATCTCTCCCAAGATGAACCAGCAGCCTGATCACTACTAAACACAGTAAAAAAGGCCTTTAAAATTACAGTATATAATTTTTATACTAGTCAGTTTAATGACACTATAAATGGAGGGCTTTTGTTGAGACATCATTACCAAAACAATTTTTTTAATGTTCTGGAGACTAAATTGTGTTTAAAAACTGAAGAGTTTGCTACTATCCTCATAATTAAACTGTTGGGAAGAGGGAAAGTATAGCTTTATTCTAATTTGGAGAAAAAAAAAGAGAATGGGCCCTGTTCTTCAATGAAAGCCTGGGAAGGTAGCCCAAGTTTATGAATCTATCCAGCAATGCCCTTAACCCTTGAAGGAGTAGGCAAAGTAATTCCTTGTCTCCGGAGCAACATTATTCAAAAACTAGCAATTTTGATTCAAGCTTGGTAGGGTCCACAAAATCATGGCAGATTCACTAAACTTTTAAGCGACTATGCAAACAATAAAGATGCAAAATATAAAGATGATGGATTTTTGTTCTGTGGTAAGTTCTTCAGTATAGTACACATCTATGTTTTGGGCAGTCAAAGCCAAAGTGAAGAGTCTGTGAGAGTTCATTGCATGAAGTAGTGAAGATGAAGCTGAGTTGCATTTGAAACCACAGGATGTTGAGATATCCATGCTATGAGACATCTGTAATGGAGACTTTCATATGAGGAATGGAAGTTGCAAACATGTGAGATAGATAAGAACTAAAATCTGGGGATTGTCTCATTTTTGATCATATTTTTATAATGTAGCTTGTGTGGCATCAGAGAGTAGAGCTACCAGTTAGCTGCTTTGGAAAACTAGATAGATTGGTGACTGGAATTAGTAAGGAGGGGCTGAGAGAGGATCTTTCTCTGTTTTAGATTGAGAAATGGAAGAAGCAGGAGTCACTAAAGGCTGCTCAACTGGTTCTCTGATCTTTCAGGTTCTTACCCCCATATCTAAATTCTGAAGTTTTCTTAATAAAGATTACTCATGCCGGGTGGTGGTGGTGCATTTCTTTAATACCAGCACTTGGGAAGCAGTGGTAGGTAGATCTTTGTGAGTTTGAGACCAGCCTGGTTTACCAGAATGGTTTCCAAGAGAGCCTCCAGTGCCACAGAGAAACCATGCCTCAAAAACCAAAATAAAATAATAGATTATTTATATTAATACTTTATGAGGTTCCTTAAAAATATGCTTAGTAAACTAAAAGGAATAATTAAGACTTCCAGAGATAGATTAAATAATAGATTATTAACTTTATATTTTTTAAATTCTACTGAAATGTAAACAACAGCATTGGGAGATACTAGATAAAAAAAAGAAATTTCAAATTAAAGCAACCTATATACTTTAGAGATACTTTGACCTCGGAATAAAAACCAAGATATGTGTTACATCAGGGAAGAGGTTTTGCTTTTGTTTCCACAGGAGGGTTGGGGGGAACCCAGTGAACATTGAAAAGGATAAAGATTATATTCAAACTCTAAAAGATTTCCTAAAACAGAGAGTAGTTCATCAGACAGCATTGCCATTCAATCTAAACTAATTCATGAGACTAACGGAGATTTTTCATTGGATTAAATATTACTTGCCAAAACTAGAAATCTGCAAAGGTATGTTTGAGGCAGGTTTTATTTTGTCTCTTAAAACATAATATTCACCTGATGTCGTGGGGATTTAGTACTGTGTCTGCAAGTCAAGAGTATGTGTGTCACTGCATTCTGCTTTTCTGGGACAGTTTTGGATGTAGTAGTGGTACGACTATCATATTTTTACATGTCTAAAAGACATTTATTTACTATACTCATTATAATCAGGGTTCTGGTGCACATATGTGTTTGACCATTAATACCAAAAATATAGTAGAATGCTTTGGAATTAGTGATGGTATGGCCTATATTTAGGCACATGAAAAATCGGGAAAAATAAAAGTTTAAAATGTACAAGTCATTGAAAGCAAAGTTGTTAAAACAAGCTTCTCAAAAAATATAACTGGTGTTAAAAAAAGTTCCTCCCTAGCTCCTCTGTCCAATTTGAGGATAATCAACAAGGTGTTAATTATTCGAAAATTGTGTGAAAACAAAGCTGATTACTTCATATAATTTATCATGGGGCCTTAGGTGTGCCCCAACAAAAATTTCATAGTCTTATAAATTTTGGTTTGAAAACAAACTTAAAATATAGTCTTTCTCAGTAGGGTGGGTTCATTGTTTACTCACACAAAAGGACATATCATATTTCCTTGTGAACCCTCATGCATATTACTTGTTCTAGTCTGAATGTAATTGCATCCCATAGCACATAGGGAATGACACTCTTATGAGGTTAGTTTGTTGCTGTAGGTATGGACTTATTGAAGCAAGAATGTCACTAGGTTGGTGTACATTGAGATCTCATATATGTCCAAGCCATGAACAGTGTCCCAGACCACTTCCCATTGAGAGTGGTCAATATGTGTAATGCCCAGCTCCTTCTACACTGCTATGTCTGCCTGCATTCTACCATGTGGCAACATGATGATACTTGATAAATACTCTGAAAATCTAACCCACCCAATTAAATATTTTTCCTTAAAAAATTAGCAATAGCCAGAGTGTAGTCGTACATGCCTTTAATCGCAGCACCCAGGATGCAGAGGCAGGTGGATCTCTGTGAGTTTGAGACCATCCTGGTCTACAAGAGCTAGTTCCAGGAAGCCTCCAAAGCCACAGGGAAAACATGTTTTAAAAAGTAAAATGAAATATTCGCCGTGTACATGGTGTGTCTTCACAGCTATACAAACAAAAACTTGGTCAATACATGATTCATTACCCTTAATAGAGGAGATTTTAGAAACCCTGACAAATTTCCATTATACAAGATCATATTATACATAGGTTTGTGAACTTGCTCATCATATGTTATTAATAGAAAACCTAGTATTCAATTATAGCCATTCTTTATTTCTATTTTTTGTGGGACTCCTAACAGTGGGAGCAGGAGTTGTGTTTTTTTTCTTTTTTTGGATTTGAATTAGAATCAAGACTGTTTTACATGTCAATCCTAGTTCCCTCTCCCTCTCCTCCACCCCTACAACTCCCCCCAACTAAAATCCTATCTATCATATACACTTTCTGCTGCCCCAGCAGGATGAGGGCCTCTATAGGGTGTCATCAGAGTATGCTGTGTCCTTTGGGATAGGGCTAGGCCTACCCCTGTGTGTCTTGATTCAGAGAATATCCCTCTATGTGGAATGGGCTCCCAAAATCTATACCTGTGCTAGGTATAGGTACCGAAATACTACTGGAGGTCCGGTAGATTTCTGAGGTTTCCTCTCTGAAACCCATGTTCCTGGGGTCTGGATCAGTCCCATGCTGGTATCCCAGCTATCAGTCTGGGGAGCAAGAGTTCCCTGATGGTCAGGTCATCTGTTTCTTTGGGATTCACCAGCCTGGTCTGGCCCCCTTTGCTCATCACTCATCCTTCTCTGTAACTGGATTCCAGTTCAGTTCAGTGATTAGTTGTGGGTGTCTGATTCTGCTTCCACCAGCTGCTGGATGAGGGCTACTGGGTGGCATATAAGTAAGTCATCAATCTCACTATCATGGGAGGGCATTTAAGGTAGCCTCTCCTATGTTGCTTAGATTGTTTGCTGGTGTCATCTTTATAGATCTTCAGACATTTCCCTAGTGCCTGATTTCTATTTCATGTAACATACAATAACAGCTATTTAACTCCTTAAACCCTGCCCCAACAGCCTCAGAGCCTGGAACCCTGCCCCTTAGCCGCACTGGGCTCCCTTCATCCCTCCTGTGTTTCCCTGGTCTGTGCCTGCCTGCACCGCTGTGGTCGCACCCGACCCATCCATCCATTCAACCACTTATTAATTTATTCATTTGTTTATTCATTCATGGACCCCCAGGCGGGAGCCCACAGGCACTTGAGCAAGCTCATGAATTAACTTCCCACTGCCACCATGCTCGAATGCTGGCCATTCCTCAACTGCAACACTGAATGCTGCCTCCTGGGTACGGCCTCCATTCAATTCACTCTTTCACTCAGCTCTGTCAGTCATGCATTCACTTGCTCATCTGCATGCAAAGCCAGCTGGGTCAGCCAACAGTTCCTAGAGACTTTTCCCACTCCCCACAGAGAACGCGCTTGGGACTACATTTCCCAGCTGTCCCTGCTCTCCTGAGCCACCACTTTTGGAAAGCAACCTCTTGGATTCCGTCCCAGGATGTTAGAAGCCTTAGGACACTGTTACAATTATTACTTGTGATTTTGTTTCCCAGGATTGAAGACATGAGGAGGAAAGGAAGCGGAGGATAGTGTAATGAAGAAAGGGTAGCTATGAATCTCCATCCCTGTGCTGTGAATCCAACTTGAGGTTTTTATAATTCATTTTGATTTGGTCTGATTTATATTGCTGCATCCTCAGAGAGGCTCTTTGGTGTGGAGAAATTTTTCAATTATAACCTGGAGGACAAGGGGAAGTTGCTATGGAGAATAGGAAGATATCAGGCTCTGCAATCTGAGCCAGAGGCCAGTGCTATTGGAATGCAAATCATTGTAGAGGTAGTAAAGATTCTTTTCTTGTGTGGGAGGCATGGTCAGGAACCACACTACTGTGACTTAAGCACAATCTAAATGGGAGTTGCTCTTGTCACTCAAGGCTCACTAAGCAATCAAGCCCCCCCCCCATGCAAACTGCCAGTCAGAAGAGGTGCAGGGCTCTTCCTGTCACCAGGCTCCAGGCTTGACTTTGAAGAGGAGACAGCGGTTTTGTTTGCTGTGGTGCAGTTGCTGCTGCAGGGAGCTGAGTTGAGAGCTTCATTGATCTGGGAAACCACAAAATGGTGAGCTAAGGGATGCTGTCTGCAGATTGGGAGGAACAAATGGTGAGGTGTGGCAGACTGTGTGGTGAGCCCTCCCTGTATGTGTGGGGAGAGTGTGTTCAGAGTCCCTCTCTTGGAAAACCCCTTTCTGCCCATTTAAATTATTAGACATAGGGGGAGGTCTCTCATTATCTTTGCTCTATGGGGTTAATTTGATCAGAGTATTGTGAGCAGCAAGCTGGGTATAGGAGCAAGTTTATAGTCAACTTAAACAATGTTTTTTTTTCTTTTGGGATTTTTGGAGAGGGGGTTTCTCCGTGTAGATTTGGAGGTTATTCTGGCACTCACTCTGTTGACCAGCCTGGCTTTGAAGTCACAGAGATCCACCTGTCTCTGTCTCCCAAGTGCTGGTATTAAAGGCAAGTGCCACTGCCAACTAGTGAGCTTTCAATTCTGTTGATGGTTGAATGAAACATGAGCCAAAGTATAGTTCTGTTGGTACATGTGATAACCTCGACAGTGGCTTTTGTCCTCTGTGCTTCCCAAGATGGTTTTCCTGGGTAATGGGAGACTCTTCAGCCCTGTCATGTGAGGATATATTTCTTGCAGTATCACTGTCCAGTGTCCACATGTGGGAACTGCTTTCATTTTCATTGGGTAGACAAATTAGAAAACTGAAAGTCTGGTTTCTAGTAATTTTGAATATTGCATTTGAATTTCAGGCTTGTATTATAAATACTTCAAATAATTTAGGAAGTTGTAGAAAAATGGTATTGTGGATTGTCTTTCATGAATGATTAAACTGCTTGCAACTAACCACAATGATGTCATTCGGTGAAGTTTAGTTCTAGGGGAGAAAAGGAGTTTCTGATGTGTAGAATTTCTCAATGTGCATGGTGCTGACCAGGTAGATTGGGCAGATTCCATGTTATGTGCCATAGGCCATTAAGTCATATTTAATACAATTTTCTTTGTCTTTGCTGTTTTTCTTTTGGGGGAGTATTTCTTTCTTTTTATTTAAATTAGAATAAAGCTTGTTTTACATGTCAATCACAGCCCCCCCTTCCTCCACTGCTCGTCATGGGACACAGATCAATCCTATGCTGGTTTCCCATCTACAAGTCTGGGGTCCATGAACACTCCCTTGTTCAGGTCAGCTGTTTCTGTGTGTTTCTCCAGCTTGGTCTTGACCCATTTGCTTATCACCCCTCCCTATCTGAAACTAGATTCCAGGAGTTCATCTCAGTGTTTACCTGTGTGTATCAGCTACTGGATGAACACTCTAAGATGACATATAAGGAAGTCATCAATCTCATTACTGGGGAAGGGCACTTAAGGTAACTATTCAACTATTGCTTAGATTGTTACTTGGTGTCATCCTTGTAGATCTCTGGATATTTCCCTAGTGCCAGATTTATCTTGAATCCTATAATGGCTCTGTCTATTAAGGTATCTCTTTCCTTGCTCTCCTCTATTCTTCCCCTAGCTACATCTTCCTTTTTCTGCCCTCCTCTTCTCCCCTTCTCTTCTCCTAACTCCCTCACCCCTCTCCCCATGCTCCCAATTAGTTCAGGAGATCTTATCCATTTCCAATTATCTGGGTGACATGTATATCTCTCTTAGGATTTTCCTTGTTTCCCCTCTTCTCTGGTGGTTTTGATTGTAGGCTGGTAATCCTTTGTTCCATGTAGAATCCCATATATATGTGAATACATATGGTGTTTGTCTTTTCATCACTGGGTCACCTCACTCAGAATGCTTTCTTCTGATTCCTTCCTTTTGCCTGTGAATTGTAGTATTCCATTGTCTTTTTTTTCCACTGAGTAGCACGCCATTGTGCAAATGTACCATATTTTCTCTATCCATTATTTAGTTTAGGGGCATCTAGGATGCTTCCAGTTTCAGTCTATTAAAAATAATGATGCTATGAACACAGTTGAACAGATGTTTTTGTCGTGTGAATGTTCATATTTGGCTATATGCCTATGGGTGGAATTGCTGAATCTTGTGGTAGACTGATTCCAATTTTCCTGAGGAACCACTGTACTTATTTCCAAAGTGGCAGTACAAGTTTTCACTTCCACCAGCAGTGGAGGAATGTTCTCCCTTCTCTAATCCTCAACAGTATAAACTGTCATTGGTGTTTTGGATTTTAGCTATTCTTACAGGAGCAGTATTCTACCTCAGAGTTGTTTTGATTTGCATTTCCCTGATTGCAAAGTATAATGAGCACTTTTTTATGTGTTTTAGCAATTTTAGATTCCTCTATTGAGAAGTCTCTATTTATTCCTTATCCCACTTTTTAATTGGATTATTTGGTGTTTTCGTGATGAGGTTTTGAGTTCTTTGTATATTTTGGAAATCAGCTTTCTGTCAAATGTAGGGTTGATGAACTTATTTTCCCACTCTGGGGGGCTGCCTTTTTGTCTTGTTGCCTGTGTCATTCGCCTTACAGAAACTTCTCAATTTCAGGAGATCCCATTTAGTAACTGTGGATCTCAGTGTTTGTGCTACTGTTGTTATGTTCAGGAAGTAATCTACTGTAGAAATTTTATGAGGGTACCTCCTACTTACTTGTCTACACGGTTCAGTGTGGCTGGATTTATGTTGAAGTCTTAGATCCATTTGCTTTCCTTTGGATATTTTTGTTTATTTTGTTTTTTGTTGCTTTTTTGTTTTGTTTTTGAGACAGGGTTTCTCTGTATTGTTTTGAAGCCTTTCCTATACTCTAGTCTGGCTTTGAATCACTGCCTCCTTAGTGCTGAGATTATTGGGGCACACAACCAATGCCCAGCTTTCTGATCTATTTTGACTTAAGTTTTGTGCATGTTGATAGTTATGTATATGTCTGCAGTCTTTTACATGCCAGCATCCAGTTGTACCAGTGCTATTTGCTGAAGATGCTTTCTCCTATTCATTGTGTAATTTTGTCTTCATTATCCAACATCAGAAGTTCATAGGTATGTGGGTCCGTATCATGGTGTTCAATTTGATTCCACTGGGCTACCTGTGTTTTTTCTCAATTTTTAGTGCAAATTGGAAACAATTATTGATTTTCATGTCAATCCCAGTTCCCTCTCCATCCCTTCCTCCCCTGCCAGGTCTACCTGTTTTTTAAATTGACATTCTATGTTGTTTTGTGATTGAGCATCAGTGGGGTTGTATTTACCTGAAACAAAATGAATTATAAGGATCTCCTGGTCTATTGCAAGAGATCAACTCCACTTCTTGTGAGAGGTCTAGAGCATGATGCTTCTGTGTTGGAAGAAATGTCAGTAGCCCGAGTGTTAGAAACAACAGTTCAAGGGTCATTTTGTGGTAATTTTGTGAAAGTTGTGAAGTCTGTGTTTATTTAATTTTTATACACATAAAGTTATAGGGAGATGTGTTACATTGGTCATGATTACCCATTTCCTTTCCTATGTTTTCTTTGTTCTTTTGATTAAAAGTTGACAATATTTTTCCTTCCTTATTTCGTAGCTTTTCTCACCAACCCTTTCACTCTTTCCAAAATATTTCATATATTTTTGATTGTTGTACCTTTTGACAATTTAGGACTCATATTATGTGAATCTGTATATTGATTTTCTGTAATGTATAATGGTAACCTAGTTATATTCATGTACTTAAAAATGTTGGACCTTCACCAATTTGTCTTCATAAAATTTCTTATGTTTTCAGACCCTGAAGGTTTAAAATGTTTTTGGGGGAAGTTGCTGTGGAGAGACAGGATTAGATTTTTGCATCTTTAACTTAGATGCTTTGCTCTTCCCTTTTTCTGGAATACTGGCATATCGGTGATTTCCAGTTTTTGCTGTCTTCATGTTTGAGTCTTTGCTGTGTAAGTGATGGATATGAATAATACACTGGCATTGGATTTTTAAAACCTTATCATATATTATTTTCTCTGTCTCCTAAAGAGAAAATATCCCAGGTATCAACAGGACAAAACCTGGGATCAACTGTGAGACTACCATTTGAGTGTGTTCTTAGATCAGAATGTCTGATTTCTGCCTGGAAAAAATTGTGTTGACAGATGCTTTATGTGGGAAGAAGATTTCTGCTGAGGTGGCAATGTCTCTAAGCAAGTGGGTCTGGGCTTCTTAAGAGAGGCAGCTGAGCACAAGATAGTGGCAAAGCAAAAGAGAAAATCAAGACACAATCATTACACATGTTTTCCCTTCAGTGACTGACTTGAGTTTCTACAACTCCTGCAATGATAGCCACCGGCCTAGGAGTAACAAACAAATCTGTTCATTACAGTATAGCTTTTATTTAGATAATTTTATCACAACAAAGGAGAAGAATGTTGGTAGTCTGAATGTAATTGGACCAATAAGCTCATGGGGAATGACATTCTCTGGAGCTCTGGCTCTGTTGCTATTGGTATATTTCTGAGTGTGTGTGTGTGTGTGTGTATGAGTCATTGAGAAAAGTCTTACTATTCTATTCACTATGTAGTCCAAATTAGCTTGAATTCATGGAGATCTGCCTTTCTTGCTATCATACACAGCTATATGCATATCTAAAAATACTTCGACATTCACCACTCGCAGACATCACAAATGACTATAAGATATATGGTCCTTTACCTGGGTCGTCTGGTGAGATTAAGCTGAACCACTTCAATCTATTTCACAAATGATTTCCTGATGAGTCAATTATATTCAGAGTTAGAATTTTATGTTGAGACAGGATATCTCACCACATTTTTGCTGTCCTTGAACTCAGAATGCAAATGAATTTGGTCCCGAATTCACAGAAATTTGCTTGTCTCTCCTGCCCAGATTTTGGAATATAGGGTGTGTGGCAAAACATCCTCTATTTATATTTATGTGATTTTTATGTGTGGAAATTGGGCATGTGTGTCAGGGTTTCGGTATAAATATCAGAGAACATTTAGGATGCTTGTCTTTTACAGTTAGCAAGTTCGAGACAGGGCCTCTAGGTTTCCATATGACATAAATAGACTTTTCAGGATTTCCTCTGTCAGTGTGGTGGGTCCTCCCTGTATCTGGGGGTAGGAGTACAGCCAGATTCCCTGTCTTTGATTTCACATATGGCCCATGTAAATTATGTGACCTAGGGGGAGGTATCTCACAAACTTTGCTCTGTGGACTTAATATGATCAGAGCATTGGGAGCAGGGAGCTGGTTGTAGGAGCAAGTTTTTAGTCAACTTCAACATTCTTGATAAATACATGGAAAGCAGGTTGCCTAACTCAGAGTGGCCTAGTTTTTCCAATATCTTCTTTATATTCAAAACTTTGTTTTTAACATTTACATGCAATCTCCATCTTAATTTTGTGCAGGATGAATTTCTAGCTTTTCTTTTTTTTGAGATGACCATAGTTTTGGAAGGTGGCCAATAAGATACCACATGACAATTATTTGAAAATAAAACACAGTTGAGTTAAGAACTCACCTCTTCAAGCAAGGCCTTCATTTAAGCCCTTAGTAAGGGAGAACCTAATAAAAACCTGGCATCTGGGGCTTGGGCACTTTCATTGAGGCCTGATGTATTGACAATAAAATTGAACTCCTTCTCTAAAACCTGCAATATGTTTGGGGGAATGTGTATTGGTTTGGGGCCATGAACATTTAGAAGGGTTTTGTCTATCCTAAGGATAATGTGCTTTTAGTCAGTCATGTTCTTCAGATACTCTGTTTCCTTAGTGTGGCATTGTTTGCTAAATTCCTCCTGAATTTCTCCCATTATAATAGTTTTTGATGGCTTCATTTTATTCTCCAATTTTCTATTCTCACACCCCATTTAAGTAGTATACAAGATACTATTCTTCTTATGAAGTTTAGTTAGTATGGGACATACTCTGCAAAACCTCCTCAACCTAGCATTTATATTTTTCTACCATCTATTTGTCCTGTCTTTCATATCCCCATGACCTTCAACTCAGGACCCTGTCAATAAAGAATGGCCTGTTATTTCCAGGCAGTGGTTGACATTAGTATTTATTTTAGAAATATTCTTGCTGTAAGAAGTTATTTTGAGAGCTGGAGAGATGGCTCAGCAGTTAAGAGCACTGACTGTTCTTCCAGAGGTCCTGAGTTCAATTCCCAGCAACCACACGGTGGCTTCCAACAACCTTGAATGAGATCTGGTGCGCTCTGCTGGCATACAGTCAGAAGACTGTATACATAATAAATAAATAAAATTGTTTTTTAAAAAAGAAGTTATTTTGAGAATATCCTTGCCAAAAAATTCTTTGCTATGGGATTGTATTTTACTTAACTGCTACTATCCTCTCATAAGGATGGGTATTTTTCAAGTTTTTGGTGTTCATCTTTAAAGCAATGGTATGAGAAATTTTAATGTTCTCTAATACAAGTCTCTAAGCCACTGGAGCACTAGGCCATAAAGCTTCTTTCAAGTTTTCAAAATAATTTTGTGATTATAAATGCATCATACTCACCTTTTCTTTTCTTCCCCTACCCCTATTATTACCTCCATTGCTTTCAAATCTGTGGCCTGTTTTTCTTTACCCCAGTTACACAGTAACAACAGTTACTGTGTGAATGTGACCTCTGTTTGGTTGCAGAGTTTCCCCACCTCTGTGACAATGGATTTGCTGCACGGGACATTGATTGTGTAATGGACTGTGCACACAAAGACCATGTGCTTTGGATGAGGAACAGGATGTGCTCTATGAGAGGGGAAGAATGTCTAGTAAAACACAATCTTTCTAGACTAGGCCTCTGTCTACTGGGCTGAAAGTGCAGAGTTGTAAGTTCTGTCCTGTCTGAGTCATTTGATCTCTGATCATTCAGTAAGGAAGTTGCTAATATGAGTCACAGCTAGATGGCCATATGCATGTGGGGTTCCGGGGAGAGTTAGTTGTCAGGATAATTAGTGGCAGGTATTTTGTGGGTTCTTTCTGTGGTTCTCTTCTGCCTTTGTTAAAATGAGTTGTAAGGAAGATCACAAGCTGTACAATGGTAAGTGTATGATATTCAGAGCAGTTCTCTTCAGCTATCATTTAATTAATTAACTAACTAGTTAATCATACTAACCTTGTCTTTTCTTCCCCTACCCCTATTTTACCCCGATTGCTTTAAAATCTGTGGCCTGTTTTTCTTTAACCCAGTTACACAGTAACAACAGTTTTACTGTGTGAATGTGGCCTCTGTGACAATGGATTTGCTGCACGGGACATTGATTGTGTAATGGTAACTAGTGTAACTAACTAGTTAATTAATTAATTTATAGTGTTATTGTTTGTCTGTTTCATTTTCAAGACAGGTTTATTCTGTCTTGTAGAACAGGCTGGTCTTGACCTCTCAGAAATCTTGCTGCCCTTGACTGCCATGTGCTGGGATTAAAGGCATGTACTAACACCACCACCCATTGAGGACTCAATTCTGTTGGATTAAGATGGATTCAGATGGATCATGAACCAGACTGATGTTTTGTTGATTCATGTAGTGACCTGGGCAGCAGGCATTGTCCTCTGTGCCTCCCAGTATGGATTTACTGGGTAATGGGAAACACCTCCTTAATGTCCTCCTCTCCCCTCCTTTTCTCACATTCTCTTTTTCATAACTACCTCTCTTCTCCCTCATGCCTCTAATTAGCTCAGGAGATCTTGTCCCTTTTCCAATCTCTGGAGTATGGTGCATGTCTCTCTTTGGGTCCTCCTTGTTTCCTATCTTCTGTTTCATTGTGGATTATAGGGTATCCATCCCCTGATCCATATCTAAAACCACTATATGAGTGAGTACAAAGCATGTTTGTCTTTTTGTGACTGGGTTATCAAACTCAGGATGTTTTCTTCTAGTTCCATCCATTTGCCTGTGAATTTTAAGATTCTGTTGTTATTTTGCTGAGAAGTACTCCATTTTGTAAATGTATCACATTTTCTTTATACATTCTTCAGTTGAAGGGCATCTAGTTTGCTTCCATTTTCTGGCTCTTACAAATAAGGCTATTTTGAACATAGTTGAACAGATGCCTTTGTTGTATGAGTTTGCATCATTTGGGTATATGCCTAAGAGTGGAAATGTTGGATCTTGAGGTAAACTAATTCCTATTTTTCTGAAGAACTCCCATATTGATTTCCAAAGTGGCTTTAAATATTTGCACTTCCACCAGCAGTAGAGGAGTGTTCCCATTTCTCCACAGCCTCTCCAGCATAAGCTGTCATCGGTGGTTATGATTTTAACCATTCTGACAGGAGCAAGATGGTATCTCAGAGTTGTTTTGATTTGCATTTCTCCCATGGCTAAGTATGTTGAGCACTCTCTCAGGTGTCTTTGGTCATTCTAGATTCCTCTATTGAAAGCTGTCTATTTAATTCTGTTCCCCACTTTTTAAGTGGATTTTTTGGATGTTTTGGTGATTAGCCTCTTAGGTTCTTTGTATATTTTGTTAACCAGGCCTCTGTCAGATATGGGGTTGGTGAACATCTTTTGCCATTCTTTGGGCTGCCATTTTGTCTTGTTGACTCATTCTTTGCCTTACAGAAGCTTCACAGTTTCAGGAGCTCTCATTTATTAATTGTGCATCTCTGGGTCTGTGCTACTGGTGTTATGTTCAGGAAGGGGTCCTCTATACCAATTGTTAGAGGATACATCCTAACTTCTCTTCTAAGAGTTTCAGGGTGGCTGGATTTATGTTGAGGTCTTTGATCCAATTTAATGATCTATCTGTAGTCTTCTACAGGTCAGCATCCAGGATGCCATCACACTTTGTTGAAGATGCTTTCTTCTTTCCATTGTATAATTTTAACTTCATTGTCAAAAATCAGGTTCTCATAGGTGTGTTGATCCACACAATGCTTTTCAACTTGATTTCATTGGTTGAACTGTCTTTTGAATTATTTTCTTTGTTGTTTTCTGAAAGAGCAGCTGTGGGGCTGTATTTACCTGAAACAAACTGAAGTATAAGCCCCTGCATATCCGTAGGAAGAGATAGCTTCTCTTCTGGTGAAAACTCTAGAGCATTGTGCTTCAGTTTTTTCATTTAAATTTGTATCTCCAGGATCTGAAACAAAAGATCAAGGGTCACATTGAGGTAATTTTGGGAATGTTGGGAAGTTTGTCTTCATTTAATTTTTATACACATATAATTATATCAAGCTGGGAATCATTGGTCAACATCACCCTTTCCTTTCCTATGTTTTCTTTGGTCTTTTGATTAAAAGTTGACAATATTTTTCCTGCCTTAAAAACCTGTTAATTTTTTAAAAAATATTTTACATATTTTTGATTTTTGTATCTGTGTCACAAGTATAGTACTCATTTTATTTGAATCTGTGTATTGATTTTCTGTAACATATAATGGTAACCTAATTATAATTGCTTTTTTAAAAAATGATGGAGTTTACCAATTTGTCTTCATAAATTTTCTTAGGTTATCAGTTCCTGAAGGTTTTGTTTTGGGGAGAATTTGCTCTGGAGAGACAGTGTTAGTGTTTTGATCTTTGTCTTAAATCCTTGCTTCTTCCCATTTCCTTTTCTTTTCTTTTCTTTTTTTTTTTGGTTTTTCAAGACAGGGTTTCTCTGTGTAGCTTTGGAGCCTATCCTGGCACTTGCTTTGGAGACCAGGCTGGCCTCGAACTCACAGACATCTGCCTGACTCTGCCTCCTGAGTGCTGGGATTAAAGGCATGCACCACCAACACCCGGTGACTCTTCCCATTATCTTCTCTACTAGTATATCTTTGTTTTCCAGTTGTTGCTATCTTTATGATTTTGTCTTTGCTGCTTAAGTGATTCATATGATTAAGACATTGGCTTTGGATTTTAAAACCTTCTCATATATTATTGTCTCTGTCTCCTAATTAGTGTCTGATGTCAAATGACAAAATCTAGGATCATCTGAGCAAACATCAATTGAGTGTATTATTAGATCAGAATTTCTGATTTCTGCCTGAAAAAGATTGTGTTGACTGATTGTTGATGTGGGAAGATGATTTCCACTGAGTTGGCAATGTCTCTGAACAAGTAAGCCTGGGCTGCTTAAGAGAGCTAGCTGAGCACAAGGCAGTGACAAAGCTAAAGAGACAATCAAGAAACCATGGTTCCACATGGTTTACTTTCAGTGAGTAGCTTCAGTTTTTCTCCTAACCTCCCACAATAATAGACACTGGGCTAGGTGTAACAACCAAATCCATTCATTACTAGAGTTGCTTTTACTTAGAAAATTTATCACAGCAAAAGCAAAGAAAGTGGGAACAATAAATGGTATGTCAAAGGTGATTTTTTTGCCATAATGGACACGGGAATGCTGACTTTTAGAAGATTGTTGAAGATATTGAGACTTTAGTTGGAAAGAGCCGTAAAATTTCTCCATATTGAATAATTGTCTGTTTGTGTACGACTTGAAAGATGGGAATGTTGAGAGTAATATCAGCCAGTGGAGGTCATGGTCAGGATTTTAGTGGGTAAAGGCTTGCAGGGCACCATGGAATTGGTTTGACCTGCCTGCCTTGAGAGACATTTGTCACAGGAATTCAGGTTAAATCACCTGGACCCTAGGGCACATTGTACCTTCCAGTTCCTCATGAAGAGATGCACGCCATCAGGCAGTGAAGTTCAGGCCAATTTGTGTTTCTCTATATGATTCTTCAGTAGTCAAGGTAGTATGTAAACTTAACAAGACAATTGTTCTTAGACATTGACCTCATATACCTTGTATGCCTCACCATTTTCATGTTGTCCTGGCAACTACAACTGTATTGATTCTGGAAATTGCCTCTATCTTATGTTTCTGGTAGAGATATAAAACATCGTATTCCTCTCAATAAAACAGTCATATCTTTTTCTTGCTGTGGCTCTCCAGTCCAAGCCTGGCTTCAATCATTTCTGATTCTATTATTATGTTGCTGTACTAAGTAAGGACAGGTGCTTAGAAGATTTCATGAAAAAAAAATTAGCTAAAGTTCATTTGAGTGATAGTTTGGCTCTGAATTTTATTAATTTTTAAATGTCCCAAAATATGAGAAAGGCTGAGTTTGAGCATAATGGCCTGATGTATTAGACAAAATATTGCTTCTATTAGATGGTGATTACTGTTGTGTCCTTCAAGTCTACAGTGAAAATGACAAAGGTAAGAACAAAACAAAAGTCTCTCGTTAGGAAAAATAACATTAGATAATTTCAGATGGCAGTCCAGTGATGGAAAAGAGACCACAATTTTCAAGCTTTTTAACAGCATAAAATAAAATTCCCAAACATTCATTTAAAGTCTAGGTAGGTAGCACAACTGTAAGACTCGATCCAGCTAAGCCTTAAGTTATTGAAGGACTATCCAAAGTAAATACTTATCTCAGGAACAACATTATACAAGAATTGTAGCATACTTGTTCCAGGCTTGGTAGGGTCCATCAAATCATGGCAGAATCACTTATGTTTTACTGATTATGGAAACAATAAAGATGGACCATGGAGAGATTGGAGACAGGTAGTAGTAAGGTGGGGCTGAGAGAGGATCTTGCTCATTTTTAGATTGAGTAATGGAAGAGGTAGGAGTCACTGATGATTGCTAAAATGGTTCTCTGAACTTTCAGGTTCTTACCCCCATATCTCACTTCTGATACTTTTCTTGATGAAGATTACTTATATGAACACATTATGAGTTACCTTAAAAGACATGCTTAATAAAAAGAAAGGATATTTAAGTCAGCCAGGGATAGATTAAAGAATAAATTGTTAATTTTATTTTTAAATGCTACTGAAAAGGATTCTACAGCATTGTAAGATAGTAGATGAAAAAGACGCTGCTAAATTAAAATTGTGTACTTTAGAGATATGTAGAACTCAAAATAAAAAAAAAAGATATTTGTTGCATCACTGAAGATATTTTCTTTGGTTTCCACAGGGAGGGAAATACAATAACCATCAAAAATGATACAGATTATATACAAACAAAAAAGATTTCTTCATTAAAATTGACAATAGTTAATCAAATGGCATTACCATTCAATCTAAACTAATTCATGAGACTAACAGATGTTTTTCCTTGGATAAATATAACTTGCCAAAGTATAACTCTGCAAAGATATGTTGAGAAAGGGTTTTGTTTTTACAAAATCATATAAACCTCCAAAAAAGGAATGTAAAGACCACGGGAGTCATGTGGTTCTAGGATTGTGTCTGCTTGTGAGTGATGTCACTGGGTTCTGCCTTCCAGGGACACTTTTGCATGTGGGAGTGGTACCGACTAGCTAGTTTTACATCTCTAAAAGACATTTATTTACTATTCTCATTACATTTAGGATTCTGATTCTCATATATGTTTGATCATTAATAACAAAAACATACCAGAATGCTTTGGAATTAATAGTGGTATGACTTATGTTTAGGCACATGAAAAAATGGGCAACATAAAGTTTAACATATCAATGTTATTGGAAGAAAAGTTGTTAAAACCCACATCTCAAAAATGTAACCCACATCTCAAAAATGTAACTGTTGTTAAAGAAGTTCCTCACTAGCTTCCCTGTTCAATTTGAGGATAATGAACAACCTTTCAATTATTCCCACATTGAGATAAATGCAGCTGAATACTTCATGTAATTTATTTGTGGGGCCTTATGTGTTCCCCACCAGATATTTCATGGTCTACTAAATTCTGGTGTGAAAACAAACTTATACTTTTAGCCTGTCTTATTTGGATGGGTTCATTGTTAACTATCACAAAATGACATATCACTCTTCCTTCTAAAACTTAATTTGTTGTACTTGTGGTAGTCTGTATGTAATTGTCCCAAATAAGCTCATAGGAAATTGCACTCTTATGATGTGTGTCCTTGTTGCTGTAGATATGACCTTGGTGGTACAATTGTGTCAATGTGGAGGTGTTCACTGAGATCTTATATATGTTCAAGCCATGAACAATGTCACAGACCACATCCCATTGCCAGTGCTCAAGATGTACAATGCCCAGCTCCTTCTACAGCAGCATGTCTGCCTGCATTCTACTATTTTACACCATAGTGATACTTGATAAATCCTCTGAAAATATAAGCCACCCAATTAAATGTTTTTCCTTTAAAAGATTAGCCATGTATATGGTATTTCTTCCCAGCTCCAGAAGCCATAAGTCAGTACATGATTCATTACCCTTTATAGAGGAAATATGGTAAACACTGACAAATTTACTTTTGAGAAGATCATATTTTACATAGGCTTATGTACTTGCTCATCATGTGCTATTAATACAAAATCTAGTATTCAATTATAGTCATTTATATTTCATGTATCATACAATAACAGCTTTTTAACTCAATGTGTTGATAGCACAACAAATATTATGATCATGTATCAAATACTACCTTTTATTTTTTTCACCCATGTAAAATTAAAAAGAAGTCATATTACAAAATTTTCAACAGCATACATGAAAGATTTATAGCCATTAACAAAAAACATTGTTAAAAATCAACTGGGTTACTGGTAGCTGTAAAATTACTTTAATATGCATTATTTCAGCTTCCAGATTTGGAGGCATAGTATTGAAACAAAAATGTGCAAATACCTCAATTTAGAGATAACTAACTAAATCTAAATTAGAAAATTGTTCAAGAAAATATTGACACTGATATCATAGAATAATATGGCAGAGGAAAAACCACGTAGGAATATCAACAATGCAAAATTTCTCCCACTTTCAGTTTCCTTGACATTTGAAGAAATATGCAGACAATTGTTTGGAAGCTCCCTCTTGTATAGCAAACTGTCATGCTTTGAATATTCAGCTAATGTCATAGAATGCCATGTTTACTAGAATGTGTTTTTAAAATATTGAATATATATATTATTCATTAAAGTATACAGTATGAGTTTTAGGCTACCTAGAGTTTGCTTTTTTTGAGACAGAGTTTCTCTATGTCTCTGGAGGCTGTCATGGAACTAGCTCTTGTATACCAGCCTGGTCTCAAACTCAGAGAGATCCACCTGCCTCTGCCTTTTATATTCTGGGATTAAAGGCTTTCTCCACCACCACCAGGCTTAGGTATAATTTTCTTATGAGATCTTCTCTCAAGCAACAGGGCAAAATTATATTCAACTATATTGGTGAATGTGTGTATGAGTATGTGTATGTGTGTTTGTGTAATTGAGAAATGTTTTACTATCAAATTCAATATATACTACAAATTGGCTTAAATTCAAGGAGATTTGCCTTTCTCTAGGTGATGATATCTCAATTTTTCTTTGTTGGAAGGATGTTGTTTTTTCCTTGGCTTCTATTTGCTCTCTGATCTTCTTATCTGAGGGCTTATGCTTGAACAGGGTTTCTCACCCTAATTTGCGGATGGGAAATCTTGCTGTAGGTGTGGTCTTTGTTCCAGCAGGGAGTATCTGCCAACATTTGAAGCTGTAATAATGGAAGGGGGAGAGAGCCTGT
>NW_023276808.1:2742168-2776712 GCF_003668045.3 Cricetulus griseus
ATGGGAATTATCCATAAGCACAAACTCTAAGTAAGTTTTTGATGCAATTTACCATATATTTATTCTGAGGCATCAGAGCTCAGATAAAGATCAAATTAGATCAGCCAATCACACTTATTGCTATTAACGATATATTGTGGTTGAATAGAAGGCTCAGCACTTAGAACTCTGACTGCTCATCCATAAGGACAGGTATTGATTCCCAGACAAAACATATCTACCAGATAAAAGAAAACACTCTTTGAGCACACACATGAGGAATTTAATGTTTCTTATGCTGTATTAACCATTTTAACATTAGCATTGCTAAGTTATTTTGAGAAAACAAAACAGCACATTTTGGGAATGTATCATCTACACTTGGGGTTGTATTCAAGAGGCAGACACATGACGATAATGAGGTCAACTATATCCCTCATCATTACCGACACCCAAGCATTGCAGCTAATATACAGCAAAATCTAAAGGGTGTTAGTGAAAATATGGAAAACATAACCAGGAACAACAAACCACCACACTTTCAGACAAATAGTTATTTGAAAAATATGATCTCACACTGCCTGATAATAAAAAAAAATACCACTTAGATGATAGTGGTAACCTTATATACATTTAAGTAGAAAAAAAAACTAACATTAATCAAATTACAAAATGAACAAAAGCCACAAAAGGAATATAAGGACAACAAAATAAACTTCACTAAATGGATTTGCCACACATATAGCACTCGTTGGCTTCCACCTCACATATTTCAAAATAGAACCCCCAATTCAGTGACTGCTAAAACCAGTTCCCACTCTATGCCTCATACTGCAGCTTAGGGATGTGAGTTCTTAGACCCCCGCTTTCGATACCATGCAAATTTTAATGAAGCTCCTGTATCATTAAAGAGGAGAGAAAATAGTACAAACTAATAAGCTTTACACATGTAGTAGCTAATTAATGCACTTGAAGAGAAGGATAAATCTAAAATTGATACACTATCATTTAAAATCACAGTGTAAGTGTTACAGCTATGGAAGGAAAGGTATTCCTAATGTCATAAGTCAATCTATGCCTTCATCTGTGAAGGGAAGATGGCCTGGACAACTGCAGCTCTGAAGAGAAAGGTATCACGACTTTTGGGATGTCATTCTATTACTGAACTTTTGGTTACCAAGGGCTCTGAAGAAAAATCTACCCTGAGTGTCTAATGTCAGGCTTCACATGCTGCTGTGAAGGGAAGATATCCTGGAATCACTCAGATGTGAGGAAAAGGGTATTCTGACTGTCAGGAAGTCAGGCTACACATGAAGTTTTGTTCAAGGGGGGTGTTCTTGGTGCAGGATGTAGCACTCTGGCTCCTTTCTCAGATAGAATCATTACAACTGAGCTTTACTCCACTCTGCTGTTAGACTTTATTACCAGAAGTGTCCATTGCTTCTCTTCTCTTCTCTTCTCTTCTCTTCTCTTCTCTTCTCTTCTCTTCTCTTCTCTTCTCTTCTCCAGTAGGGAGTTTCCAAGCAATGATAACCGTTTCTATTTAGCTCGAGCCCAAATTGTCACTTCTCTTCTTCACTCAACTATGGGGGAAACTGATCCAGAAAAGTAACAGTCTGCTACAGGATCAGTGAAAAGATTTTTCTCCTCCTCTGCTCCCTTAAGGGAGTCTCCCAACAGAAGTGTACGTTGATTGTCTGATCCACTCCACTAGGGAATGGATCCACTCTTTCAAAAGAAGATTTTTACTGAAACTGATGGACGAGATTTACTTGAGTGGGAGGAATCCAGGAAATTGACTGCCACTACCATTGTGGAAAATGCTATATTCCAACTGAAGAAGCACAGTGTTTATATATGTCTTCTTAGAGAAATAGGTTTTTCATGGAGAATATTTCTCAGCATGTTAATTGGTAAAACTTCAATCCCTGAGATTGAAAAACCTTTGAGATTGAATGGATTCCTGCTTGGGGATTGGTTGGTTTTGAGCTCAGATATTGGTTGGATTTTTCCTCAGCTTATCAGGGATAGAGTTTGTTTCTTTGCCTTTGGTTACAGGGCCGATTGTGTTTCTTTCACTAGCCCTTTTTAATTATTTGGGTCTTATTTCAGGGTATGTTTCTTTGACTCTCCAGATTTTCATTTTAAAAAGTGTTTATTTCACTGTTTCTGGTTCCTGGATTGGGGTGTGTTTCTTTGGCCGAACCTTTTATTCTGCACATATGACTTCCATGAGTGTGTTGGAGCAACAATATAAAAATGGACATCATAATGCTTGAACAGATTGTTGACACTGGCAAATTCTTCTATAAAATACTGTTGTGTATCTGATCAGAAGTGTGATGGCTAAAGATCCCACCAATCACTTGATAATGAAAAGCCCTCAGAATCTTTTTCAGGTTCTCAAGAATGATTTTAACATGCAAAGGCTTTAAGAGATTGATTGCCCATAAAGTTTTACTCCTGCATAAATGCAAAATTAAACCAAACTGATTGCATTTATATTTTCACTCCTGAATATTTTGTAAGAATTTCAAAGATTCCTCATCCATGCAAAAGCTTGACCACATTGATTACCTTAAAATGCTTTGTATACAGTATGTGTTATTTTATGGCTTTGAAGAAATCATTGAAATGCAATGGCCTTTACACAGTGATTGCATTCTTAGAGTATCTTCCCATTATGTGTCCTTTTATGTATGTGTAGATGAATATGCGAAGCAAAGGTTTTACTGATTTGAGAATATTCATATAGTTTCTCTCTAGTATGTGTTCTTTTAAACATTAAACAGCATTTTGAAATGTGAACATTTTACCACACTGATTTCATTCATAAAGTTTTTGTCCTCTATGTTTTCCTTCATGCCTCTGAAGGGAAATGTGCTGAGCAAAGGCTTTACCACACTGATTACATTCATAGGGTTTCTCTCCAGTATGTGTCCTTTTATGTCTTTTAAGAGTACTTTGATCAGAAAAGGCTTTACTACACTGATTACATCCGTAGGGTTTCTCTCCAGTATGTGTCCTTTTATGCGTTTGAAGATGACTGGAATGAGCAAAGGCTTTACTACACTGATTACATTCATAGGGTTTCTCTCCAGTATGTGTCCTTTTATGACTTTGAAGAGTACTGTGCCGAGAAAAGGCTTTGCCACACTGATTACATTCATAGGGTTTCTCTCCAGTATGTGTCCTATTATGTAACCGAAGAGTACTTTGATGAGAAAAGGCTTTATTACACTGAATATATCTGTAGGGTTTATCTCCACTATGTGTCCTCCTATGCATTTGAAGAATACGCTGGAGAGAAAAGGCTTTACCACACTGAATGCATTCATAGGGTTTCTCCCCAGTATGTATCCTTTTATACACTTGAAGAGAACCTTGCTGAGAAAAGGCTTTACCACACTGATTACATTTATAGGGTTTGTCTCCTGTATGTGTCCTTTTATGCAAGTGAAGATTACTGGGCTGAGAAAACGCTTTCCCACATTGATGACATTCATAGGGTTTCTCTCCAGTATGTGTCCTTTTATGCAAGTGAAGATTACTGTGCCGAGAAAAGTCTTTGCCACACTGATTACATTCATAGTGTTTCTCTCCAGTGTGTGTCCTTTTATGACTTTGAAGACTACTGTGCTGAGAAAAGGCTTAGCCACACTGATTACATACATTGGGTTTCTCTCCAGTATGTGTCCTTTTATGCACTTGAAGATTACTTTGCCAAGAAAAGGCTTTAGTACACTGATTACATCTGTAAGGTTTCTCTCCAGTATGTTTCCTTTTATGTATTTGAAGTTTATTGTGACTAGCAAAGGCTTTAACACATTGGTCACATTTATGCAGTTTCTCTCCAGTGTGTGTTCTTTGATGCCTTTGAAGATGACTGTTATATGCAAAGGCTTTAAGACATTGTGTATATTCAGAAGGCTTCTCTCCAGTTTGGTTTCCTTCATGCCTGAAAATAAAATGGTCATGTGAATGCTTTACCATATTCAATACATTGTTGAATCTTGATATCTGTATAAATTAATATTACATTTTTTTGCAATTGTGAAGAAGAATCAGATCATACAGGCTGATCACTATTTTTACACTCATATTTCCCCTACATTAAGGGTTGTTTGCCATTTTTAAGAGGTTGTCTTGCATCTTTCAAGATACTAGTATAGGTATAATCCTCTCATATATGTTTCTAATTTTTAGAAACTTTTTCTACAGGTGATGTTTTACATAATGAAAAGAATTGGAAAAAATCAGATTTTTATCACCATTATTGAATTTTGAAATTTTCCTAAACTTTGAGTCATACTACATTTGCTAATGAACTGGAACAAACAGAAGTATGTACACAGTCCTACAGTCATTCTGGTTTTCTGCAGAGTGAACTTGTTTGTGTATCAGCAATGAAGCAGAAAAATAAATAACTTCATCACTTGAAACAAATTCAACAACTATGCTTAAATTGGAACTACTATGTGTCTTTTAAATATTCTGAGATGTAGGTATATTTTGTCCTCCATATCCCTTTGCTGATATTGCTTGTATCCTGAGTAATACATGATATAATTTTTAAAGGATGTTTACAAAGAAGAGGCTTTCACGCTTAGTTCAGTTTGAGTTTCTATTCCTTATAGATGTGTGCTAGAGAGACTAAGGATTCTCTGCAATAACTGCCCTTTGACTCTTGACAACAATGGTCCCTTTCACTAAACTTACAAAATAACAGCAGGTACATGAGTAAAACTAAATATTTCTGGAATATTTTCTTAATGGAAGGTATGGAGATAGCCCTTTAACATCAAACATATATATACATAATATGAAATACATGGAATTAAATTTCTATAGCATAGCTCTCATGTTGTGATGATTCAAGTGGTAATTTCTCTCAAGGCATTGTTTTCTTCACTTCTTTCTTTAAATAATGTGTTGCAAATGGAGTTCACCTACCTGAAGCTGAGGTATATGGTTTTGTGTGAGTTTAATCATCATCAATGAATTTAAGCTGTGCTTAAATACAGTGTTGGTTCTATTTCAGACTTACAGGACAGATTTCAATTTATCAGAGGCACATTTCTATCAGATCATAGATGAAAATTACCTTTCATGTCTTTTAGAACTTGTTCATTCTTCTTCAGTAGTATGGTCTTCCTTACTGCATTCTAAAATATAGTACCAAAAATGTATATTTATTAATGAAAATGTATAAAATTTAAGTTACTCTCTTCAGTGAACTTTAGAAATATGACTGGTTTATTTATACCATTAACCACAGAACAGTTTAAAATATGAAGGTACATTCTTACCTATATCAGCGAGATTCTTGTAGGTCTCCAGCATCACATCTTTATAGAGATTCTTCTGAGAAATATCCAGCAAACTCCGCTCTTCCCAAGTGAAGTCGATATGCACATCATTATAGGTCAAGGCATTCTAAAATATCACATACATATGTGCAACTGAAATCATGATACTGATCATATTGTAAATATATGATTCTGTGGAAAATTATATTAAGATGTGTTACTTTTATGCTATGGAACATTTGGATAGTGAAGTAAACATGTTTTGCTTTTGTTTATGCTGTGGGTTTGTGAAGCTGTGATTCTTAGACTGTCTACAACTCCTGATGATCTGACAAAGAGTTGATTATCCAATAGTGAGGCAGGAAAAAGGATAGGCTGTCGTAGCAAGACAAAGTATATATAAAAGAATAAATCTGGAGACAAGGACAAAGGAGCAAGATAAAATAAGAGGATGATGGTAAGGGCCAGATATCAAGTCACACAGCAAGTAGTGGATTGGGAAAGAAACTAAGATATACATAAATGGAGAACATTAAAAGTCTAGAGGCAAAAGACAGATGGTAACATTTAAGTTAATAAAATTGGATAGAAAGAAGGCAAGGAAAGGCCAGGTATTTATCAGTAATCACATGCATGTGTGTATCAGTTTGGGACTGAGAGGTGCCCTTCCCAGAAGGTAAAAATCTAAAGAGCTAAAGGAGTAAAACATTAAGCAAATACATGGTACCTGACATGGGACCATATTTCAATGTAACACCAGTGAAAGATAAAAATAAAAAAAAATGGGTGTTTTGAAATCTGTGGGTTTTAACTCCTTTGCCAAACCTCTATCTCCAAAAATTTTTGCATTGCAATTCATAGCAGTGCCAAAATTATAGTAATTAAGTAGCAACAAAAAAAAATTATGGTTTACAAACATTACTCTAGGAAAGCTGTCCATCATTTTATCTTTACTTTTAATTGTTCAACCAAAACACTTTCAGTTTGAGGCCAATTTTAGTTATATATAGTTATAAATTTTACAATTTATGCTAGGTGGTTTTTAAAAATTTATTTATTGTCATTCCCTATGTACAAGTATCTAAGGTATAGACACTTGAGTTTCAGCCTTACCCCTATCTGTCCACACGTTTAACACTTCTGATGATAATCTCCAGTACCCAGCTTATATTTCATTGAATGTACTCTTAATAATTTAATATAAAATTCATATCCAAGATTTGAATAATTTATAAATGTAACTAACACACTCTTTAGAGCTAATTTATCTCACATTGATTTCACAGCTCTATTTTCCTTTTAAGGATGAGATTAGAGTCTTTTTTATGATTTTTATATATTTTTCAATTTCATGATATATTTAGTCATTATCTTTGTTTTTTTAACATTTAGGATCTAGATGTGAGCACAGCTGATGTAATATGGAAGGTTTGGGATAGAACCTATGGTTAGATAAGATGAACATGCAAGGAGAGAAAGAATTGCTGAAGGTAAATTGCTCCTTCAGACTTCTGGTTGTGGTGAGTTTAAGGGTTCTACAATTTGATGAATATTATCTTTTTATGTATTCTAATTTTTAAAATTTGAATTAGATACATTGTTACTTTATATACCTATCCTAGTTCAATGTCCTTCCCATCCACAAATAACCCACATAGAGCCCAATCCCTCTTCTGTTCAACATAATAGGTGTGGCTTTCCATAGGGAAAATCATCAAAGTTCATCACATCGTTTGGTACAGTGCCTAGGCCCTCCATAGTGTGTCTAGACGGAAAGAGTTTCCCTTTATGGTGAGTTGCCTACTAATGTCCATTCCTACACTAGGGAAAATACCGTTCCATAACTAGACACCCCAAAGCCTGCTCAACACTCCTAACTGATACCCACACTTAGGAGGCCTACTTCTGTCATATTCTCGTTATGAAGTCTGAAGTCAATGAGCTCCTAATTTTTAATATCAACTGTTTCTGTGGGTTTCCTCAGCTTGGTCATGAATACATTGCTCATTACACCTCAGTCTCTACAACTGGATTCCTTGCATTCAGCTTAGTGCTTAGTGCCCAGGCCATTAACAACTCTCCCAAACATATTGCAGATTTTAGAAAGGAGTTCTGTTTGTTGTCAAAACATCAGGGCCCAATGAAAGCTCCCAAGCCCAAACCCCAGGCTGTTACTGAGTCATCCCAGCTTGAGGGCTTAAATGAAAGCCTTGCTTGATGAGGTGGGTTCTTAACACAACTGTGTTATATTTTCAAATAATTGTCACCTGGTTTCACATTGTCCCCCTGACAAAATTATGTTTTTTTCTCAAGAAAAATAAAAACTTAGAATTTTATGACACCAGGGTTTGGGATTTCTTGTAACCCTGTAATGCCTCCATGAGCAGCTTTCAGAGGCTTGTTCTTGATATGGGGATAGGACTTGTGCTTTTTATAATTCAGGGGTGGCTTCCTTGTAACATTTTGCAGACAAATGTCTAGACAATCCTGGTGAAGAAATGTGTATCCTAGCATCCAAAATAGGGTGCTTAGCATGTGTTTAAATTTTGGGTGTTTCAGATACAGTCTTTCTCAGCTCAATTCTATTTAGGGAGACATACTATTTCCTAAGCATTGGTAAGTCATTTTTATTACCAATTCTACTCTTTTAAATTAGGGCATCATGGGGGAATGGTACTCAACACATGAGATGCCTCGGGATAACTTGCACACAATTAACTATAGATGTTTATTACATGTAAATTTGAATGCAAAATGTTGAATTTTAAGACGCTAATGGAAAAATACGCCAGACTTAGGAAACCTGCTTTCCATATATGCATCAATATTGTTGAAGTTGACTAGAAATGTGCTCCTAAATACAGCTCCCTCCTCCCAATTTTCTGATAAGATGAAGACCACAGAACAAAGTTATTGAGAAACCTCCCTCCAGGTGAAATAATTCACAGAGACTGGATGGCTGGGAAACTGCAACCAGATTTTCCTGTTTTTGAAGTGCCAGCCAGATACAGGGAGGACCCACCACACTATCTGCCACACCTCACTGTTTGCTTCTCCCCATATACAGACAATATCCCGTAGCTCACCATCTTCTGGTTTCCCAGATCACTGAAGCTCAGCACAGCTCCCTGCAGCAACTGTACCACAGCACACAAAACCAATGTTTCCTGTTCAAAGTCAAGCCTGAAGGCAAGTAACAGGAAGAGCCCTGCACCTCTATTGACAGGCAGGTCACATGGAAGGCCTGTTTGGATAGTGAGTCTTGAGTGACAAGAATACCTCCCACAGGGTTAGACTTGCTTAAAGACACAGTATTGTGGTTCCTGGCCGTACAACCCACACATGAAAAAAGTCTTTCATGAAATGCAATGATATGCATTTCAATAGCACTGCCCCTGGCTCAGATTGCAGACCCAGCTATTTTCCTGGTCTCCATAGGAACATCCTCTTGTACTCCTGGATAGAAGTGACAAATTTCTACACACCTATAAAACTATCTGAGGAGGCAGGGGCCCAAGTCAGACCAAATCAAAACAAATTAAAAAACATCAAGAAGCCTGGGGACAGATTGGAGGCTTGTGATCCACAGCCTCCCTTCACTCCCTCATCTCCCTCTCGTCCCTTTCTGTCTTTACTGACCTAGGCATGTAATCCCAGGGCTTTGGAGGCAGAGCCAGGCATATCTCTTTGACTTTGAGGCCAGCTTGTTCTACAGAGCAAGTTCCAGGTAAGGCTCCAAAGCTATACAGAGAAATCCTGTCTCAAAAAAAAAAGTAGGGGCTGGACTCAGTTGTTAAGATCCCTGCCTACTCTTCCAAAGGTCATGAGTTCAATTCCTAGCAACCACATGGTAGCTCATAAGCATCTGTAGTGAAATCTGGTGCGCACTTCTGTCCTGCAGACATACAAGCAGGCAGAACCCTGTGCACATAATAAATAAATATATAAATCTTAAAACAGTGAAAAGTAGCCAGGCAGTGTTGGTGCATGTCGTTAATTCTGGCATTTGGAAGGCAGAGGCAGGCAGATCTCTGTGAGTTCAATAACAACTTGCTCTACAAGAGCTAGTTGCAGGACAGCCTCCAAAGGCACAGAGAAACCCTGACAAGAAACAAACCAAAGAGTGAAAAATAATAAATATAAAAACGGAAGAAAATGCTGGGTGGTGGTAGTGAAGGCCTTTAATCCCAGAACCTGGGAGGGAGAGAGAGGTGGACCACTGTGTGTCTGAGACCAGCCTAGTCTAAAAGTGGCAATTCCAGGACAGCCTCCAAAACCAGAGAAACCCTGTCTCAAGAAACAATGCCATTTACAACACGGACAAAATTAACTCCACATGGATTGTATATCTAAATGTTAAATGTGAAGTACAAGACTTCTAGAAGACACTGGAGAAACTAGACCTCTCCAACTTTCGCAAATTTCCTTTCATACATGAAAAAAGGACATTGGTGATGAATACAAAGATGTTTCTACAAAAATCTCCCTGATGCAGCCCACAGAGAGAAGTATCCATCAGCCATCACCATGTTCTGCGTAGTTTCTGGGATGAAATGAGCATTCACAGAACAAAGAATGTGACAGGTTTTTGCCACCCAGGCTCCAGGAAGGCATAACAGATGGTCTCCCATGCCTCCCCATTCAGGGATAGCATCACCATGTTGTCGCTTCTGGGCTCATACATCCTCCTCACTCAAAAGCCCCTAAAGTAGAACTCACAGAACAGCAATCAATCCACTGCCAGTTGTTCTGCGCTAAAACCAAGCCTGCAGCATGGCTTCAGGAAGTGTCCTTTAAGACTTGTGACTGGTGCGTTGGCATGGTGTCCCTGATTGGGTAATGAAGCCTGAGTGAAAAGAGCACTTCCTTAAGGTTAGACTTTTCCTAAAGACACAGAACAGGGGTCCCTGGCCCTGGCTTATAATCCAATCCTGTAAAGACACAAATTCAAAAGTCACTCACCCTGTCTCCAGATCTGAAGAAACAGCTCCACAAATGCTTTGCTACAGAACATTACCAGTCCCCTCATTCAAATTCCTAGTTTTAGACAAGACTCTCCGTTTTATTGTTAATACCTCAGGTTCTTATGGAAAGCTCCCAAAGCCTAGGCCACAGGCTGTCACTAGCTATCACGAAAATGTTCCTCCTCCCTGCCTTGTGGCCTAAATTAAAGTCTTGCTTGATTGGACAAGTCCTTAAAACAACAGAGCTTTATATTTCAAATAGATGTCACCTGGTGTCCTATTGCCCACATGGTAGAATTCTTCCTTTCTCAAGAAGAAACCTGGTACTTTTTGGCACAGCCTGCTTTAAGGTTGCTTTTGACCCTGTAATGGCTCTTGAGCCGCTTGTTACAGTCCTATTCTTTGATATAAAAATTGGTCTCATGGCTGGCTGTAAATCAGGAGTGGGTCATTTGTAATTGTTTGCAGCCAAATTTCTAGACAATGCCTGTAAACAAATATCTATCCTAGCATGGTAATTCCTAACAGACATGTTTATCATATACCTTTCTTTGTGTGTTTTAAAAATAGCCCTCCCTTGGCTAAATTCTACTTTGTGAGACTTACAATCTTGTAAATATTGATAAATTCTTTTATTACCAATTTTACTCTTCTAGATCACAGATTAGTAGTGGAGTGCTACCCAACACACAAGATGCCTTTTACAACCTATACAAAAATAGCAATAAATGGATCATTCATGTAAAGATGAAATGCAAAATCCGGGCGTTAGTTGTATACACCTTTAATCCCAGCCCTTGGGAGGCAGAGGCAGGTGGATCTCTATGAGTTCAAGACCAGACTGGTCTACAAGATCTAGTAAAAGGAAAGCCTCCAAAGCCACAGATAAACCCTGTCTCCAAAAAATCAACAAAAATAGCTGAAATGCAAAGTGCTGAACCTCTTTAGATGGTAATGAAGAAATCAGACCTCTTCAAGTTTTGTAACCTTCTTTCCATGTGTGCATCAAAAGCACTTTGAAGTTGACTACAAATATGTTTCTACACACTGCTCCCTGTTCCCAATGTTAGGAGCAGACTCAGTACAGAGAGGAAAGTTATTGAGAAGCATGCCTCTGTTTGTAAGCATTTCAAGGACTGCATGGAACACCACAGGACAGGGAGTGTGGATGCAGCTTTCCACACAGTTCCAGGGAATACCCACCATACCAGCTCCAGTAACTCACCATCTTCCACTCACCATCTGGAAACAGTGCCCACTTCCTCAACATGTTGTGGTTTTCCAGTTTGTCATTTCTCAAAGCACAGCACATAAAACCACTGGAGCCAGTTTCCCTTTGAAAGACCCCTGGAAGCTCAGGCCTCCAGGATCTTAGCCAAGGACCATGGTCACCCCAATCATCAGGCAGAATTGAAAACTTCATGGAAACTGCAGGAGGCTTTATTGTTGTTTAACACGCTGACCCCACATTAGCTCGTGTCTTTCATCCACCTGCCATGGCGGAGGGCTAGGAAAGAAAGCTCGAAGCTTCTGCACAGAGATCTTATACAGCAGCATAAGGGGAGTGTCTAGGTGTATGCACAGGCTCAGGATTGTTGTGGCTCCAGGCTTGGAGGGTTTGCCCTGTGTTGACTGGTCAACTGGTTGTTATGGCCCATAGGCCCTCCCGGGGTAGTTTCTATGCTCTGTGCATCATTGCTGTGCATTTGTCTGTAAAGCAAACCCACAGCTGTAAAGCATAGCACCACCAGCTATATTCTGATTGGTTCCTTGCCACGAGGCAGGAGCCTAAACTTCTAGTGACCAAGGCAAGATCAGACAAGTGCGTGTTCAGCTGTTATGAATGCCAAAATGGGGAGCTGGTCCCTTCACCTTCAAAGCTCAGCCTGAATCTAGTGGCCAGAAGGGCCCTACAGCTCTTATGACTCCCAAGTCACCTAGGGGTCTGATTTGCTAATAAGGCCAGATTGACTAGAGCACCTCGAATAGGGTCTCAGTGTGCTTAAAGAAAAAGAACAATGGTTCCTGATCCTGAATTCCACCCCAGAAGAAAACAGTCTTCACAAATCCCATAACATAAACTAAAAATGACCTGAACCTATTCTGCTTCAGACCATCCTGCTATTCGTATTTCTTCAAAACAGAGAGCATCCAAAAATGAGGGTAAATTCTTGCTATGGATATACAAACTCTCATGCCCTCTTATTGGTTGAGCAAACCTAGAACCACTGGTGCACACATATAAAATAATGTAGAATAATTTGGGGTTCACTTCCTGCCACATGTATCATGGCACAACATGTGGAATCTGCACTATATACCCATCCAACACCATGTACACCTGCAGATCATACATTCCTTTCCTTCCCTGGAACTCAATGTTCCTTAATCATGCGATTGGAGTGGTAGGTAGAAGAAAGTTAACAGCACTCTGACCATATATTAATGAAGGATGAAAACCATCACCTCAGTATCTATATGACATTAATTTTGTGGCGCCTAAAATTTCTCCATGTGTGGTGGTATTTTTCATACTTTAACAAATGAAGCTTGACAGGTGGGGGTCTCACAATTCTTTAATCCCAGGAATGGAGAGGTAGAGGCAGGGGCATCACCATGAATTTTAATGAGTTACAGATCAGGCCCCAACACTAGAAAGAGAAACCCTGTCTCAAAAAAAATCAAACAAAACCCCACAGAAAACAAAACCAAATAAAACAGAAAAAAAAGCTTACCCAAACACAAGAATGTGGAGTTAGGCAGTAGTTAGCTATAGAGGCCAGGTAATGGTTGAGCTCACCTTTAATCCCAACCCTTGGGAGTCAGAAGCAGTCACAGGTGGATCTCTGTGATTTCCAGGCCTCTCTGGGCTACACCAGATTTATCCACTCTAAAAGACATACAGAGCCAGGTGGTCATGACTCAAACCATTATTCCCTTTATTGGGACTTGGAGATAGGAGTAACATGACTGGGTGGAGATAGAAACATAAGGCTGGAGGCAATAGAAGCTCATTGTTTTCAGACTTCAGATTTCTAGGTACAGGATAGCCCCATTGTTCTCAGGATTCAGTAGAGGTAAGAAAGAGGGCTGGCTGCTCTCCTCTTCTGAACTTTCACCATTAACCCCTCTATTTGACTCCAGGTTTTCATAATTAAGACCAATTAGAATTAACACTACAGTCTCCACTGTATTGTAATGTGTCACAGTGCAACTGTAGTGTAGAATAGTAGAATGGATGGTAATAGAATTGAGGGAATTAGGATTTACCAATTTACCAAGTTTATTGATATATTTTGCATATGTTTCTGCATGCGATAGAAGCTTTTCTACATGTATCCATGATATGGAATATAAATAACAATGAGCCGCTTGATTGTTGGTATCTGAATTCTGGTCATCACCCAAAAGATGATGAGCTGACCCACATGCCAACATCCACAATATGTTGTATCTGATAAGACAAACCTCGTGTACAGATTAGCAGCAGGATAGCCGCATTGGTCTAAGCATTCAGTAGAGGTTAGAATGAGGACTGGATGCTCTCCTCCTCTGATCTTTCACCATTAACACCTCTATCTGACTCCAGGTTTTCATAATTAAAACCAACTTTATTGATTTTGTATATGTTTCTGCATGAGATTGAATGTTTTCTACATGCATACATGATATAGAATATAAATAACAATGAGCCACTGAAGTGTCGGTATCTGAATTCAGGTCTAAAGAATTCACCCTAAAGAAGATGAGTTTCGAACATCCACAATATGGTGTATCTGATAAGTCAAAACTCTTTTACAGATTAGCAGCAAGAAGAACAAAACCTAAATAAATAAGTAAAGAAAGAAAGAAAGAAAGAAAGAAAGAAAGAAAGAAAGAAGTAACTAATTGATCCGTGGAAAATGATTCATCTTAGTTTAGATGTTGTATATGATAAATTTACAGTATAAAATGGATAAAGTCCAATGACAGTGAACAGCAATATATAACAAAATACTGATTACAACGCTACATTCACAAAAAAAAAGAAAAACTTTCAAAAGGTACATTCCCAATGGAAATACTCAGAATGTTCAATGGGATTATAAAAACACAGTAGACAGATTGATATAATATGATTTCTATACTTAACACAAAGCTATAACATTCAAAATGTGTACAATATTTGTAAAAATTAAAGAGGATAGAGAAAAAGACAAGAACAGAGGCCAGGAAATATAGTCAAACATCTACTAATAAAAAGAAAAAATGTAACATAACCAGGAAAAGTGTGATTATTGACAGTGTTATCCAACTACTTATGAATCTTTGTGTATGGAGATTAAATAAACACAGACTTCAAAACTCCAGTTAAATGAACTCAAATGACCGTTAATATGTTGTTTCTGTCTCTTTAGCTACCAAAGTCAGAAGTCCCATGCTCTAGAGCACACTCTTCAAATGTAGGAGATTTCTTGCTTTGGCTCTGCATCCTTTGTGACTCTTAAAGTTTAAGGTAAACACAGCCCCACTGACCCAATCACAAAACATGGAAGAATAATTTAAAATCTGCTTTCTGCCACATGGATTATGGCCCATGATGTGGATGCTGCCCTAACACCTTGAACAACACCATGCATAACTGAGAAATCTTTGCAGACCAGAAACAACTTTTGTCCCCTGGAACTAAACAGCACTGAATCACACTATTGTGTTTGGTGGTAGTAGAAAGTTAAAAACATTCTAAACATGTATTGCTGAAAGCCAATCCATATCACCATTTTTCTACCATTTTCTAAATTATTTGCAATATTTATAAGACAAACATGAAACTGGGGAACATTATTCAGAAATTCTAGAAACCAGACTATCAGTTTTCCCATCTGTATTCCCACTGCACACCAAAATCAGTGTCTGTGCAAGCACACTGGACTGTAATATTACAACCATCATATCCTCAAAGGCAAGGCCTGTAAAGTGCCCACTATCCAAGAAATACATATACAGGGAGATTCAAAGGATAAGGACAACTCCCGAGGTTACTACATTGACCAAGAGAACCACAGTCTGCCTCATAGTCAAGAGAAATTCCAGGAGAAATACCAGCTCAGGAGAACTTCTCTGGACACCCTACCATCACCATGCTATAGATTGTGTTCTTCCTTACAACTCCCTAGAGCAGAAGAAGAGGAGAATACTGGAAAAGAACTACAAACTCCCTGAAACCAGTATTCCTGATGGGAAAGACTTACCAGAGTCCCTCCTTGGCTAGAACCACCCAGTTTGGCCTAGAACATTAGCAGCCTCCCTACCAGGTAATTAGAAATCAAATGAAGCAGATACCACAGTCCCCTTGCTCTGCCCTTCCCACCCAGTGGAAAGAGGCCTAGTCAAGAAAAGAAATGGCATTTACAGCATGAACAAAAATTGACTCCAAATGGATCTTACAGATACATGTTAAATGTTAAGTGCAGAATTTATAGAAGACTCTAGAACAATTGGGCCTCTCCAAATTTGGCAAGATGATTTCTAAAAGCACTTAGTGCTGACTACACAGATGTTTCTACACAAAGATCCCTGATTAAAAACTTTCCATAGATTCAGAGTGAAGTATTCAACGGCCATCACCATAATCAGAGGAGTTTCTAGGACCACATGGGACCTCACAGAACACTGAATTTGGCAGCAGGTTCCCACCCAGCATCCAGGAGTGTCTGCCACATGACCTCCCATGCCTCCCCATTCCATAGTCCCCATCTTGGGTTAGCATCCCTTTGCTCACCACGATGTGGCATCTGTGGTCTTCTCTACTCCCATCACAAGCCCTAAAAATAGCACTCATAGAACGACAATCAATCCACTGGCAACTTATAACACGAAATCTAATTCTAAAGCTATATGCAAATTGTAAACAAAGAGAATTCACAAAAGGATTGCAAAAAATAGTACACATGTTGCCACAATGAGACGTCTATACTTACATAAATCTATAGTAATCGACAAGGTGTACAATATTAGGGAAAGAATAAAGGGGATGGAGATAAAAAGCCAAGAACAAAAGCAGGACAATATAATCAACTTCTCATCAAAGGAAACTCAGCCAGGTAAACTGAGATCTTGACCAATGTTACCCAGTTACCTATGTTTCTTTTGTTTTGAAATTAAATAAACTGACTTCACAACTCCCCCCAAAATAAGTAAAATGGACCTTTAGACTCTTCTGCTTCTGAACCTCTAGCTATCGATATTTCTTCCATACAGAGATGCCCCATGGCCTAGAGCTCTCTCCACAAATAGGAGTAATCTTTTGCAACGTTTCTGCAAATTCTCATGACCCACTGTGGTTTGAGGCAAACCCAGCCACATTGATGCCCACACAGAAAAAAATATGTAGAATAATTGAACAACTGCTTCCTGCCACATATATGAAGACCCAAGATGTTCATTCTGCCCAATCTACACACCCAACACCACGGACACCTGAAAAACTTCCGCAGATCAGAAATTTCTTTTTCCCCTGGAAATCAACTTTCCTGAATCACGTCATTTTAGCTGGTGCAGTCACAAATTTAAAAGAACTCTGATCATGTATTAATGAAGGATGCTCCCCATCTCTTCAGTAGGATCAGTGGCATCAATTTTGTGGAGCCTTTAAATTTTTTCTGCAAGTGTGGTTGTATTATGTTTATGCATTAACAAATGAAACGTGCCATTTGGTGGTGGCACATGCCTTTAATCCCATTGCTTGAGAGACAGAGGCAGGTGCATCTCTGTGACTTCAAGCAAGTTCCAGATCAGGCTCCAAAGCCACACAGAAAAACCCTGTCTAAATAAAACAAACAAACAAACAAACAAAAAAACAAAACAAACAAACAAACAAAAACACCTCGACTGAAGAACAGAGTGTGCAGCCAGGCAGTAGTTAGCCATAGATGCCAGGTCATGGTGGAGCACAACTTTTAAACCCAGCACTTGGGAGGCAGAGGCAAGTGGATCTGTGATTTCTAGGCAACCCTTGGCTACACTAGATTTATCCAGTCTAAAAGAGTAGTAGGGCCAGATGGTGGTCCCTTACACCAATATCCTGTACTCTCTCATCGCTGTCACAATGACCACACCTACAGCAAGATTTCCATCCCCCAAATTGGGGTGAGAAGCACTGTTCAACCATACACCCTCAGATCAGAAATTCGGAGAGCAAATAGAAGCCAAGGAAAAAACACACTTCCAGCAAAAAAGAAATGAGAAATCAGTGCCTAGACCTGAAGTGACTTCAAAGCAAGATAACTGGGTGCCAGCATAAAAATATAACCAACAGCCACCAGAGCAATAGGTCACTACCAGATTCCAGGTATTGTAATACAGCAAGTCATGAATATTCCAAGATATTTGAAGCACAATTAAGACCTTATTTATAAAGAAGATAGAAGTCCTAAAAGTTGAAATGAATTAGTCCCTTAACGTATTCTAAGGATGAATGAAGTAAAAGAACTCTGGTAATTTACTGATTTTGTTGTTACCCTTAGGCCAGTGTCTATCTTTTGGGGGTGCTTAGGAGAGAAACTCAGGTTAGACACTGAAGGAAAAACATGAGGAACCATTGTTTCTTTATTTTCTCTTTTGCTTTGTCATTATATTGTATTGAGCTAGGTTTCTTAACCATCCCAGGCCCACTTGCCCAGAGATATTGTCAACTCAGTGGAAGTATTCATCCCACATAAACCCTCAGTCAACACAATACTTTTCAGGCAGAAATCAAATATTCTCATCTAAGAACACACTCAGGCGATGTTTGCTCAGATGACCATAGAATTGGTCATGTTGATACCTGAGGCTAATTAGGAGACAGAAACAGTAATATATGAGAAGTTTTCTAAATCAAAGCCAATGTATTGATCAGATGAATCACTTAAGTGTCAAATACACAAACATAAAGTTAGTAACAACTGGAAAACACAAATATGCCAGTATGCCAGGAAATTGGAACAGGCACACATCTATGATAAAGAAGATAATAACTAAAACTGTCTCTCCACAGCAACTTCCCCCCAAAAACAAAAACTTCAGGAAGTGATAATATACTTTATGAAGACAAATTTGCGAATGTCCAACATTTTTAGGAAAAGGAATATAACTAGGTTACTGATATACAGTACAGAAAATCACTACACAGACTCACATAAAATGAGGTCTATACTTATCACAAGAAGACAACAATAAAAAATTCAAAATATTTTTGAAAGGAGTGTTTGGTGAGAAAATGCTAAGAAATAAGGCAGGAAATATCTTGGCAACTTTTAATCAAAAGACCAAATAAAACATAGGAAAGGAAAAGGGTCATCATGAACAGTGTTTCCCAGGTCTCCGTATTTCTAAGGGTATAAAATTAAATAAAAACAGAGTTCACAACTTTCACAAAATCACCTGAATATGACACTTGAACTGTTGTTACGGACCCTTGAGAAACTGATATTATTCCAAAAACAGAAGAACCATGCTGTAGAAGTATTTCCAAAAATGGAGGTGATTTCTTGCTATGGATCAAAATCTCCTTATAATTCCTTTTCTTTCAGGTAAAAACAACCCCACTGATAATCATAAAACAAGATAGAAAAATATTTTAAAAGACAGGTAGACCAAAGGAATTGAATTGAAAACCATGATATGGAACCACATACCTATGAAAACCTGATGCTGGACAATGAAGACATAATTATACAATGTAAAAGAGAAAGCATCTTCAGCAAATAGTGTTGGCATAACTGGGTGCTGGCATGTAAAAGACTGCAGACAGATGCATATCCATCACCATGCACAAAATTTAGGTGCAAATGGATCAAATACCTCAACATAAATCCACCCACACTGAAACTCTTAGAAAAGAAAGTAGGAGGTACCCTGGAAGGATTTGTACAGTAGACAGCTTCCTGAACATAACACCAGTAGCACAGACACAGAGATCCACAATTAATAAATGGGACCTGCTGAAACTGAGATGCTTCTGTGAGTCAAAAGACATAGTCAAAAAAACCAAAATGGCAGCACAAAAAATGGAAAAAGATATTCACCAACCCCATATTTGACAGAGGGCTGAATTCCAAAATGCACAAAGAACTCAAGAAACTAATCACAAAACAGCAAAAAATACAATTAAAAAATGGGATGCAGAATTAAATAGAGACTTCACAATAGAGGAATCTAAAATTGCTGAAAGACACTAAAGAAAGTGCTCAATAGTTGGTGGTGCACGCCTTTAATCCCAGCAATCTGGAGGCAAAGGCAGGTGGATCTCTTTGAGATCAAAGCCAGCCTGGTCTCCAAGTGAATGTCAGGATAGGCTCCAAAGCTACATAGAGAAACCCTGTCTCGAAAAACCAAAAAAATAAAAGTGCTCAATATATTTTGCAATCAGAGAAATGCAAATCAAAATAATTATGAGGTAGCATATTGTTCTTATCAGAATGGCTAACATAAAAAACACCAATGACAGTTTATGATGGAGAGGTTTGGGAAAAGAGCATTTCTCCACTGCTACTGGAAATGCAAAGTCTTACAAACACTTTGGAAATAAGTACAGAAGTTACTCAGGAAAATTGGAATCAATCTACCACAAGATACAACAATTCCACTCATAGGTATATAGACAAAAGATGCACATTAATACAACAAGGACATCTGTTCAACTATGTTCATAGGAGGATTATTTGTAATAGCTGGAACCTGGATTCAACCTAGATGGCACTCAACTAAAGAATGGATAGAGAAAATGTGGTACAATTACATAATGGAGTACTACTCAGCAGAAAAAAAAATAATGGAATCTTAAAAGTCAGGGGCAAATGGATGGTAGGTAGCCCAGTCATAAAAAGAAAAACATGGTATGCTCTCTTATATATGAGTTTTAGACAGGGAAATAATTACTAACATTCTACAGTCCACACCACCAGAGAAGCTAGGAAACAAGGAGAATCCTGAGAGAGATATACATGGCCTCACAGAGAAGGTGAAAGGGACAAGATCTCCTGCGCTAATTGGGACCATGGGAGAGGGGAGAAAGCTTTAGGAGAATGAAAAGGGAAGTAGAGGTGATTAGCAGATGACTTGATGGAGCAGGAGGATTGAGACAGGGGAAGAATAGAGGAGAGCAAGAAAAAATATAGCATAATAGAAGGAGCCATTATACATTTAATGAGAAATCTGGCACTAGGCAAATGTCCAGTGAAGTACAAGGATGACACCAACCAACAATGTAAGCAATAGCCAAGAGTTTTCCTTAAATGCCCTTCTCTGATAATGAGATTGATGACTACCTTATATGCAATCCTTCATCCTTCATCCAGCAGCTGATAGAAGCAGAAGCAGACACCTACAGCAAAATACTGAGCCACACTCCTGTAATCTAGTTTCAGATAGGAAGCAGTGATGAGCAAAGGGGTCAAGACAAGATGGGAGTTCTCCACAGAAACAGCTGACCTGAACAAGGAGGAACTGATGGACAAGAGACTGAAAGCTAGGAAACCAGCATAAGACTGATCCAGATCCCTGAATATAGGTGTCAGTTAGGAGGCCTGGACAATCCATGGGGCCTGTAGTAGTGGATTAGAATTCATCCCTAGTATATGAATGGACTTTGGGAGTCTATTCCACATAAAGCAACACTCTCTCAGCCTAGAGACCCAGGGGTAGTTAGGTCATGCCACAAATGATATGACAGACTTTGAAGATCACTTGTGGAAGGTTTCACCTTTATTTCGGGACAGAAATGGGATGGAGTAGGGGGTCAGTGAGGGGGAGAGTAGGGGGGTGTGAGGAAACTGATTGACATGAAAAACAAACGAGTTTCTAATTTAAATTTTAAAAAGGAAAGAAATGCTCCCTATTTCTATAGCCTATGTCACATAACATGGAATCTGCCAAATCAAACTGCACAGTAACATGCAAACTTGAGAAATCTCTGCACATCAGAAACTTCCTTTCTGCCCTGGAACTAAACTTCACTGAATCACATCATTGTGTTTAGTTGCACCAACAGGTTACAATCTTTCTAATCATGTATACATGAAAGGCAATCCACATCAAAATTTTTCCACAAGTTCCTAAACTATTTGCAATATTTTTAATACAACTCTGAAAGAAGAATGCAATATTCAGTACTTCTAGAAACCAGAACATCAGTTTTCTTATATAAGCACTACCCATATGTGAACACTGGACAGTGATACTGCAAGAATTATATCCCACATGCCAGGTCTGCAGAGTCTCCCTTTACCCAGTAAATCCATACTGGGAGGCAAGGAGGACAAAAGTCATTGGACAGTTCAACATATATAACAACAGAACTACACACTGGCTCATGTTCTGTTCAACTTCCAACAGAATTGAAAGCTTACTGGGTGGTGGAGTAGTGGCACATGCCTTTAATAACAGCATCTGGGAGGCAGATGCAGCAGGATCTCTCTGAGTTAATACCAGACTGGTGTACAAGGTGAGTCCCAGTACAATCACAATGTTTACACAGGGAAATCATATCTTGAAAAACATACAAAACTAAATATGTAAATAAATTAAATGATACCTCACCAGACCTGCTCTGATCACATTCACCCACCATGGTATAGCTTGTGGTCCTTCTTACAAAGGCAGAAAAAACCATGACGAGAAACCACAAATTGCCTGATACTAGTACTCCTGACTGCTAACACCCGCCCATCCAATAATCCCCACATTGGCTAAGGCCACCCTGGTAGGACTCATATTGCCAGCTTTGCTACTGGGTGACCAGAGATCAAATGACTCAGACAGCACAATCCTTCGACCTCTGCCCTTACAACAGATTAGACAGAGTCCTAGTCTAAAAAGTTTGTATTTTAGTGGAAACTCTTCCTCTCTCATATAGCACAGCCTGTTCCTCATCCAAAGCACAGAGTCAATTGTGTGCACATTCCATTACACACTCAATGTTCTGTGAAAGAAATCCATTGCCTTAGAGGAGGGAAACCCTGCAAGCAAACACAGGTCACATTCACAGAGTTACTGTGGTTACCGTGTAACTGAGTGAAAGAAAAATATGCCATAGATTAGAAAACTATGGGGTATTGATAGGGCCTGGAGGAAGAAAAAACAAGGGGACAATGAATTTATAATTTCAAAAATTATTTTGAAAAGTTGAAACAGGCTTTATTACCATGTGGTCCAGATACTAAAGTCTTGTATTAGAGCACATTAAAGATTACTCAACTTTTCTCTAAAGATAAGCAAAATAAACCAGAGAAATACCAGTCCGTAGAAGTGGATACTAGCATATAAAGTAAAATACAATCAGACAAGCAGGATAGTCCTTAAATAATTAATTAAGTACACCACAGTCCTAACAAAACAAAAGATCTTCAGTGATAGGATCCTGAGGTGAAGGTCACAAGGAAGGTAGAAAAGATAAATTCTAGGTTGGGGTGGCATTGCAGAGGATATGTCCCAGACTAACTAAGCTTCTGGAGAAGAATAGCATCCTGTAAACTACATCAATGGGGTAGGAGGATGGAAGGAAATGGGAGAATCATATGAATTCATCAAAAACTATCATATAATTGGAAAAACTCAGGAAGCGACTAGTCAATCTATGCCACACATGGGAAACAGAGTATCTCAAGAATATTACTGAATTAAGACAGAGTGCCTTTAGGACAGACAACAGGTCAGCATGATGGGAAGAGTTTGGTTCTCAGGATTTGAAGCAACCCTTCCAAACACTCCTGGCCCCAGCCCATTACCAGCCTGAGGACTTACATGAAAGCATTGCGTGATGTAGAGAGTTCTTCATACAACTGTGTTTCATTTTCAAATAATTGTTACCTGGTCTCATATTGCCCACCTGACAAAACTATGCTTTTCTCAAGGAAAAAAAAAACTAGAATTTTATGATACCAGGGTTTAAGGTTTGTTGTGACCCAGTATTGCCTCCTTGATCAGATTGCCATAAAGCTCTTCTTAGATATTGGGATGGGCCTACTTGCTTGTAAATCAGGGGTGGCTTCTTTTTAATGGTTTGATGCCAACTATCTGGACAATCCTGTTGAAAAAATGAGTATTCTAGCATCCAAATGAGGCTGGTCAGCCTATATTTATTTTGGGGTTGTCAGAGCCAGTCCTCTATCAGCTCAATTCTATTTAGAGAGACATACTATGGGAAGTAGAGAAAGGAAGATCTCTATGAGTTCAAGGTGAACCTGGTTTACACAGAGAGTGCCAGGAGAGGCTCCAATGATACACAGAGAAACTCTGTCTCGAAAAAAAACAAAAAAGTGTTTACTAGAAACATCCTCCTACACCCGGCTTCCTGCTTACAAAGCTCTGATCAGATTAAGCCCACAGAGTGAAATTATTGAGAGACCTCACTCTAGGGGAAGAATTTACATGACTGCATGGGATTTCACAGGACAGGGAATCAGGCCAAATTCTCCCCCCAGATACAGAGAGGATCCACCACACTGTCTACCACTCCTTGCCATCTTCTCCTCCCCATCTGCAGACAGCATCCCCTAGCTCAACATGTTGTGCATTCCCAGATCACTGAAGCTCTCAGCTAAGCTCGCTGCAGCAGCACCACAGCACACAAAACTGCTGTCTTCTCTTCAAAGTCAAGCCTGAAGATTGGTGACCAGAAGAGCCCTGCAGCTCTTCTGACTGGAAGGTCACATGGAGGGCTTGAATGGATAGTGAGGTTTGAGTGACAAGAGCATCTCCCATAGGTTTAGAGTGTGCTTAAAGACACAGTATTGTGGTTCCTGGCCATGCCTTCCACACAAGAAAAGAATCTTACTGCATCTGCAAAAACTTGCATTTAAATAGCACTGGGTTCTGGCTCAGATTACCAACAGTGCTGTCTTCCTGTTGCCCATAGGACCTTCCCCTTGTTCTCGTGGATATAATTAAAAAGGTTGTACACAACAATAAATGTCTCTGATGATTCAGCAATCCAAATCAGAACAAATCAAAACCAATTAGAGACAGCTCACTTGGGAGACATGGAACAGGGCCAGAGCAGACCACTGGGGCACTGAAGCCTCCATTAGCCCCTCCATCCCCTCCCAATCTTTTTCCTTCCCTCCCTCCACTGTCTTCTCAGTCTCAGCAGGATCAGATCTCTGTATTCCCTGAAGTTACAGGGCCATTGCTATGTGGGATAAACTGCAAAGGCAGAGGCGGCAGCTCCCAGAAAAACAGCCACATCAGGAGCGGGAGCTGCAGTCTTGGCAGCATCCTCCCTCACACTGATCAACACAGTTGCTCCTTGGCTCTGGGGCAGGGCAGAAGGTGCAGCAATCTAGATGGCAGTGGTGGAGGCGGCTGGACCAGAGTTCACCTGCAGATATTTTGTGCATGAGGTTTGTAAGAAAGGAGATATCTCTCCATACTCTCATGACCTCCCTGACAGTCCATATGGTGTAGTGTGCAAGGATTTTCAAAGAGGGTCTGTATTTATGGAGACCGCTGCAGATATGAACTAGCAAGCCATTGCTGAATTATCACCGCACTGCTCAGTGACCAAGGAAGAGTCAGAGAAGGAGCCAGCAGTGTTGTAGTCAAAGAAGCAAATTTGTCCCTATGCTTCATTCAGTGAGTGTCACTATGGGGAAAATTGTGTGTATCTCAACTAAGACTCCAGGTACATGTGTGGCCTGCAAGTGCTGCACCCAATAGATGCTGACATAATGTCACAACACATAAATTCTTGCATTGAGGCCCATGAGAAAGACATGGGGCTCTCTTTTGCTGTGCAGTTCAGCAAGGACATGGTATGTAGGATATGCATGGAGGTGGTATATGAAAAAGCCAACCCCAGAGAGCACAGCTTTGGGATCCTGTTGAACTGCAGCCACACCTACTGTCTCAAGTGCACTCGAAAAGGTAAAAGTGCTAAGCAATTTGAGAGCAGGATCATAAAGGGAGACTCCTGCCAATCTTCATTTGTGCTTTCTAATTTTGGAAAGAATTTCGTATATTGTGCCAAATTACACCTGGAAGGATAACATTTAAATGCATGTATTTTATCATGAACCTGATTTCTTCTTTGTACTTCAGCTAGCTGCTAGGTTAGTCCATCTGTCTATTTTATTTGAATGAGGAAACCCTGTGTATCAGTTAGTAGATTCCTTTTTTTTAGGAGATTGTGTTTAATGGATTAGACATTTTAGGCTTCTTGAACAAACTTATCTATCTCTGAATGTATGTTTCCTGACATTTTACATTTAACACTTTTCAATTCCGTACATTAACCTAGCAAAGAATCCATCATTTTAAAAAACTGTTCGCATATCTGAACAACAGACACACAATCCAAACAGAGCAAAATATGAGAAATAAATTTAGTTAAACAATAAAAAAAGAAAATGCTCACGTTTAAAGGCCCTCCTGACTGGCCTTTCAGTACCCCAGAAAGGAGATGGGAAACGGAGACCCCAAAACCAAACTGAGGTCAGATGAAGTGAAGAAACTGTCTTCCATGTAGTCACAGGGATTTCATACAACCAGCAAAGTAAAGAAAGAAAAGATCTCAAACAAAAAATTGGTCTTCCCACATTAACAAGTGTGGAAGAAGGCTCCATTGCTTTCAGTTTATTCCTGAAATCCAGCGCAAACTCTAAACAAATGAATAATACTAGCAAGAGCAATATTCATGGAAATTTGAATACTTAGAGATTAATGAGCTATGAAGAAAGTTTTAATGAGGTCTATTGCTATTCAGCACATCTTCCTCCATGAGCAGGTGAAAAAAATGCAGCTGCTTTATTTAAGTTTCTCTATAGCAGTGGGATGGTAGAGTGCATCTCTCCATTTATCTATAAAGTGGAAGTATTAGAATGTCTCACAATCTGTGGTATCTTTAGCCCAACCATTGCTTCCTAACAATGGAAATTTGAAGAATCGAGTAGATTCTAAGCCTTTAGGCTAATTCAAGTGAAGAATTCAGTAATTGTTCAGTCCATGAGACAGGTCATGTCAGTTTGTCTCCTTATACACAACAATTCCCAAGAAGTAGGCTATAATGCTAGTACCTGAATAAATTTGGTAATGAGAGCAAGAGGAAGCTGGCAAAAAAGACTGCATCTTTTTCAATATTTTTATATACATTGGCTCCTAGCAGAAAGTGAGATCCAAGTTATAAGTGGATCACATTCTCTGTTTGATTATTTATTTGTATTGATGTCATTTGTGTGTGTGTGTGTGTGTGTGTGTGTGTGTGTGTGTGTGTGTGTGTGTGTGTTTCAAGAAATGGTTTATGTGTGTTGCCCTGGAAATAATTCTATAGTCCAGGCTGGTGAGAAACTCAGAAAGTCACACTGCCTCTTCCTTCTGAATGCTGGTGTCAAAGTTATGTACTGCTACCAAGCAACTAAAGATGGATCTTATCACCACAAATGATCCAGATTAATGAAGGGATTCCCATTCTAAAAAAATATCAATTAAGTAAAATCCCTCTCAGGTATACCCAATTCTTTGGAAATTAGTTAATTCCAGAATAGCCATCTCAGTCACGAAGATAGAAAAATAACAAAATTGACTTGCCTGAAGAAGGCAGGGACAGCATGGGAGTCATTCTAAAAGTTTTCCAAATCAAAGGAAGGATGCTGATTTTACTTAGGAAGTCTGCAAATTTTCATATATTATTTGGATTTTTTTGGGGGGGGAAGGCAGGGATTTCAAGACAGGTTTTCTTTGCCACCGATTACTTGCATGTTAATATAATATTCTCTGACTTCTGAACATTGTCAGTGAACAATTCCAATTCTGAACATGATCACAATATAAAAGCAGAAACATTTAGGGACACACTAAATTCATATTCATACAGGAACTTATATACATTATAAAAATGATAGAAAGGAATATCTCTGGCATTTTTATATTGTACTACAAGGTCTTAGTTGAAAATTAAGTAAATGACACTGTGAAAAGGAGAATACCAATCTTGATGTTTGATATAAAAGACAAGTGTACCACCAGCAAAATTCATATAGAAAAAATGAAAGAGACTACAAAAACTTGAAGGAAAATTAACCTAATAGCACTCTATGTACTCCTCTCCTTTATGAAAGATTTTGATAATTCCTATCAACCTCAGAACAAACTGCTGTTTTCTATGAGCAGGCCAGCCAGACAGATGGCACCAGCTGCATCCATTGAAGACAAGAGAGTATTCATCTTAATTATCCCTGTCTGCTGTCTGTTTCAAGCCTGTGATATCACTTTAGAGAGATGTAATATTTTCTCTTTTTAAAGTTTTTTCAAGGCAGGGTTTCTCTGTGGCTTTGGAGGCTGTATTGGAACTAGCACTTATAGACCAGGCTGGTGTCAGACTCACAGAGGACCACATCCAGTGCATTTCTTTAAGTTTGAGACCATCTTTATCCAGGACAACCTGCAAAGAGACAGAGAAACCCTGTCTCGAAAAAACAAAACAATAAGTAAATAAAATGAATTAAAACAAACAAAAAACAACTATATCTTCACTTTTGCATTCTCAAGAAAGCTGCTACAGTACATGCCTATAATCCAATGCTTTTGATGACAGATAAAATGGAGACAAAGAAATCCTGCCAAGTCTATTTATGTGGCATGGCCACCTAGAGACCCTGTCTCAAGCATGCTAACTGTAAAAGAAAAATGCCCAAAAGTGTTCTCTGATATTTCCATCCAAACCATGACACATATGTACAACTTCCACACATGAAGAATCACATAAATACAAACAGACATAAGTAAATAAATAAATAAATAATAGAATTATAATATCCCAATACCTGGGAAGCAGCAACAAGCAAATTTCTGTAAATTCATCACCATTCTGAGTTCAAGGACAGCATAAAATATGGATAGGAATCCTGCCTCAACATAAAATTCCAACTCTGATTATCATTGAATCATCCTGAAATCCTTTTCCAAAATGCACTGAAGTGGTCCAGCTAAATCTCACCAGAGGACCAAGGTAAAGGACAGTATATCTTAAAGTCATTTTTGATGTCTGCCAGTGGTGGCTGCCAAAGTATTCTCAGATATGAATATAGCTGTGTGTGGTAGCAGACATAGGCAGATCTCTGTGAATTCAAGCCAATTTAGACAACATAGTGAATATGATACGCATTTCTCAGTGACACACAATCACACACACACACACACACACACACACACACACACAGAGTCACAAATATACCTACAGCAACAGAGCCACACCTCCTAAGAGTGCCATTCCCTATGAGCATATGGGTCCAATTTCATTCAGACTACCAACATTCTTCTCTTTTGTTGTGATTAAAATTTCTGAATTGTCTAAATTAGGAAACAAAAAGCATGATATTACCTGATGTTACCGAGCTCAATGTGTGTGTGTATAGAAATGAAATGAAATGAAATAAATACAAACACCGCAACGTTCACAAAATTATCTCAAAGTGACCCTGATATTGGTTTTTCTGACAGTAGAGTTACTGGTATTTCTTCCAAAAACAGAAGCAAAACTGCTCAAGAGCTCTCCCCAGAAATGGAGGTGAACTCTTGCAATGGATCACCAGCTCCTTGAATTTCCTTGTTGTTTCAAGTAAATACAGCCCCACTGATGCTCAATCACAAAAGAGCATAGAAAAATCATTTGAAATCTGCTGCCTGCCACATAGACTATGGTACAAAACATGGATTCTACCCTATCTACCTGCCCAAAACCATTCAGAAATTGAGAAATCTCTGCAGATGCAATACTCCTTTTCCCACTGGAACGAAAATTCAATGAATCACAACATTATGGTTAGTTATAGCAACAAGACACAAGCATACTTATCATGTATTGGTTAAAGACAATGACATCACCATTTTTCTTCAAGTTACTAAACTATTTGCAATACTTAAAATACAAACTTGAATATAGAATGCAATATTCATGACTTCTACAAACCAGACCTCCAGTTTTCTAATCTGTCTTCACACTGCTACTAAAAGCCGTGTCTATGAGTGAACCAAGTTTAGTGATACGGCAAAAACTATATCCCCACATGCCAGGGCTGCAGTGTCTCACATTACCCAGTAAATCCATAATGGAAGGCACAGAGTACAAATGCCACTGCCCAGGTCAGCACATGGACCAACAAAAATATAGGCTTGCTTATGGTCCATCTGAATCCGACAAAATTGAAAGCTCACTGGGTGGTGGCAGCACATGCCTTTTATCCCAGCACTTGTTAGGCAGAGTTAGTAAGATTTCTTAGAGTTTAAGACCAGACTTGTCTACAAGCTGAGTCCCAGGACACAGTCAAGCTGTCTTGAAAACTAAACAAACAGATAAACAATAACTATCTACATAAATAAATGAAATGATAGGTCAAGAAAGATGCTCTGAACATCATACACTCACCCTTTCATAGCTTGTTATCTTTCTTACAACTCATTTCAGCATAGGCAGAAGAGAACCACAGAAAAAACCCACAAAACACCTGCTACTACTTATCCTGACATCTAACTCTCCCCAGAACCCCACATTGCCTATGGTCATCAATATAGGACTCAGCAGCTTCCATACTTGTGTGACCAGAGATGAAATGTCTCAAATAGCACAGAATTTCCACCTTGGCACTTTCAGCACAATAGACAGAAGCCTAATCTAGAAATATTGCATTGTAAGAGACATTCTTCCTCTCTCATAAGACACGTCCTGTTCCTCCCCAAAGCACAGGGTCTTTGTGTGCACAGTCCATTACACACTCAATGTCCAGTACAGGATACCCATTGTCACAGAGCTGGGGTACCCTGAAAACAAACACAAGTCATATTCACACAGTAACTGTTGTTACTGTGCAACTGGGCTAAAGAAAAACAGACCACAGGTTAGAAAGCAATGGGGCAATGATAGGGCTTGAAGGCAGAAAAGGCCAGGTGAACATGATGCATTTATAATCTCAAAAATTATTTTGACAACTTGAAACAGGATTTATAGCCAAGTGCTCCAGAGACTTAGGGAATTGTATTAAAGCACGTTAAAATTTCTCATACCATTCCTCTAAAGATAAACACCATAAACCGGAAAAACGCCAGTTCTTACAAGGGGATAGTAGCAGTTAAGTAAAATAGAATCACACAACAAAGATATACTTAAAGTAACTTCTGAAGTAGACCATTGACTTGAAATAACAGGTCATTCTTCATTTGCAGGATCCTGAGGTGAAGGTCATGGGGATATCAAAGATTGGACAAGTAGACATCAGAAAAAGATAAATGCTAGTTTGGGGAGGAATTGCAGAGGATATATCCCAGACTAACTAAGCTTCTTAAGAATAATAGCATCTTGTGTACTACTTAAATGGGGTGGGAGGATAGAAGGAAATGGGGAAATAATGTGAAGCCATCAAAAACTATTAAATAATGGGAGGAATTCAGGAGGAGGTTTGCAAACAATGCCACATAGCTGAGTATAGGCAGATCTCAGTGCATTCAAGCCAATTTGAACAACATAGTGAATATGATAGTAAGACTTTCCTCAGTCACACACACACACACACACACACACACACACACACACACACACACTCAGTAATATGCCAATAGCAACAGTGCTAGAGCTCCAACAAATGCCATTCCCCATGAGTTTTTGGTTCCAATCACATTCAGAATACCAACATTCGTCTCTTTTGCTGTGATTAAATTATCTAAATAAAAGCTACTCCAGTAATGAACAGATTTGGTTGTTACTCCTAGGCCAGTTTCTCCTCCTCCTCCTAGGAATTATTGTGTCTTGATTTTCTCATTTGCTTTGCCACTGTCTTGTGCTCACCTAGATGTCTTAACAAGCCCAGGCCCACTTGCTCAGAGACATTGCCACCTCATCGGAAGTCTTCTTCCTACATAAAGCATCAGTCAACACAATGTATTTCAGGCAGAAATCAGACACTCTGATCTAAGGAAACACTCAATTGGTGTTCTCCCAGATGATCCCAGGTTTTGTCATGTTGATACCTGAGCCTATTTAGGAGACAGAGAAAATAATATATGATAATGTTTTAAAAAATCAGAAGCCAATGTATTAATCATATCCATCCCTTACACAGCAAAGACACAAACATGAAGACAGCAACAACTGGAGAACACAGATTAGCCAGTATGTCAGAAAATGGGAAGAGGCAACCATCTAAGATAAAGATGAAAAAAACTAAACTTTCTCTCCACAGCAACTTCACACAAAAGCAAAATTTTTAGGAACTGCTAACATAAGAAAATTTATGAAGACACATTGGTGAAGGTCCAACATTTTTAATTAAATGTATATATCTAGGCTACCATTATATATTACAGAAAATCAGTACACATATTCACATACTATGAGGTCTAAACTTGTCACAAGGTACAACATTCAAAAATGTATAAAATATTTTGGAAAGAATGAAAGGGTTGGTAAGAAAACGCCAAGAAATAAGGCAGGAAAAATATTGTCAAATTTTAATCAAAAGACAAAAGAAAATGTAGTAAAGGAGAAGGGTGATCTTGACCCTATAATATTATGGGTATAAAAATTAAATAAACACAGACTTCACAACTTTCACAAAATTACCTCAAAATGTCCCTTGATATGTTGTTTTGACCCTCCAGCTACTTATATTTCTTCCAAAAACAGAAGCACCATGCTCTAGAGCTCTCTCCAGAAATAAAGGTGATCTCTGTCTATTTATCAGAAGCTCCTTATAATTCCTGTTGCCTCATGTAAATACAATCCCAGTGATGCACAATCACAAAACAACATAGAAAAATAATTTAAAACATAGGTAAACCAATGGAATCAAACTGAAAACGATGATTTGTACCCACATACTGAGGAATACCTGATGTTATTATACAATGTAAAAAGGAAAGCATCTTCAGCAATTAGAGCTGGCATAACTGTTTGCCAACATGTAAAAGACTGCATACAAATCATATCTATCACCATGCACAAAACCTAAGACCAAATGGATCAAAGAACTCAACATAAATCCACCCACAATGAGCCTATGAGAAGAGTAAGTAGGAGGTACTTCAAAGAATTTATACAGTAGACCACTTCGTGAATATAACACCAGTAGCATAAACACAGAGATGCAAAGTTAATAAATGGGACCTCCTGAAACTGAGAATCATCTGTAAATCAAAGCACACAGAGAACAAGACAAAATGTCAGCTTACAGAATGGAAAAAATATTCATCAACCCCACATTTGACAGAGGGCTGATTTGCAAAATATACAAAGAACTCAAGAAGCTCATAATGAAAATACCAAAAATTCCAATTAAAAAGGGGGTACAGAATTAAAAAGAGAGTTGTCATTAGGGAAATCTAAAATGGCTAAAAGACACTTGAGAAAGTGCTCAATATATTTAGACATCAAATAAATGCAAATCAATACAACTCTGAGGTAGTATATTATTCCTGTCAGAATGGCTAAAATCAAAAACACTAGTGACAATTTATGCTAGAGAGGATGGGGAGAAATGGCAATACTCTTCCACTTCTGGTGGAAGTGCAAACAGCCACTTTGGAAATCAGCATGGTGGTGGTTCCTCAGTAATGTGGAAATCAGTCTACTACAAGATCCAGCAATTCCATGTGTGGCCCAAAGATGAACATTCAAACAAGAAAGACATCTTTTCAACCATGTTCATAGCAGCATTATTTGTAATGGCTAGAACCTGGAAGCAACCTAGATGACCCTAACCTGAATGAAGGATAGAGAAAATATGGTACATTTATACCACGGAGTACTACTTGGTAGAAAACAAAAACAATGTGCAGGCAAATGGATAGAAGTAGAAGAATCCTTCCTGAGTAAGGCAACCCGTTCACAAAAAGCAAACACGGTATGTACTCACTAATGTATGGGTTTTGGCAAGGAACAAAGGATTTCCGGCCTACAATCTACACTGAAAGGGAAGCTAGGAAACAAGGAGAATGTTAAGAGCGACATAGATAATCACCCAGAGAAGGGGAAGGGACATGATGTGGTGAGCTCATTGGGAGCAATGGTTGCAGGGAAGAGGGAGTTAGGAGACTGAGAAGGGGAGAAGGGGAGGGGAGGAGAGGACTTGATGGAGCAGGAAGATTGAGTCAGGGGAAGAACAGACAAGAGGAAGAAAAGAGAAACCATAATAGATGGAGTCATTAAAGGTTTAAAGGGAAATCTGGCAATAGGGAAATGTCCAGAGATGTACAAGTATGACACCAACTAACAATCTAAGCAATAGTCAAGAAGTCACCTTAAATGTCCTTCTCTGATAATGATATCATTAACTACCTTATATGCCATTCTATAGCCTTCATGCAGTAGCTGCCTCCTTTTCAAAGTCAAGCCTGAAGCCTGGTGAACGGAAGAGCCCAGCACCTCTTCTGTATGGCATGTCTCATGGAGGGCCTGATCGGATAGTGAGGTTTGAATGACAAGCGCACCTCCCATAGGGTTAGAGTGTGCTTAAGTCACAGTATTGTGGTTCCTGGGCATGCCTCCCACAGAAGAAAAAATACTTTTTGTAGATCTGCAACAATATGCATTTCAATAGCACTCAACCCAGACTCAAATTGCAGACCCTGATATCTTCCTGGTTCCATAGGAACTGACCCTGTTCCACCAGGATGTAATTGAAAAGCTTGTACATACCAAACACCCTCTCTGACAATGCAGCAACACAAATCAGACTAAATCAAATGAATTAGAAACAGCTCATGTCGGAGACTGAAAGTGTCCATGACATATGTCTCATAGCATGGATATATCAACACCCTCTGGTCTCAAATGCAACTCTGCTTCATCTCCACTTTTTAATTCAATGAATTCTCACAGACTCTTCACTTGGGTTCTGACTGTTCAAAACACAGATGTGTACTGTAGTGAAGAACTGACCACAGAAAAAGAATCCATCAAGTTTACATTTTGCAATTTTATTGTTTGCATAGTCAGTAAAAAATATGTGATTCTGCCTTGATTTTGTGTACCCTACAGAGCTTGCATAACATTTGCCAGTTTTTGAATATTGTTGCTCCTGAGACAAGGAATTACCTTGCCTATTCCTTCATTTAGGTAACGACATTGCTGGATAGAGTCATAAACTTGAGTTACCTTCCTAGGCTTTAAATGAAGATCAGGGCCCTTTCTTTAATGTTGTTAAAAACCTTGAAAATTATTGTCTCTTTCCCATAAATGGATTGCCATAAGAAAATACTAATGCTCTTTTTCTTAAGAAAACAGAGACTTTCATGACTTCCTCCTTGTGTCCTTTTCACTGTGGACCTGAAGGAGTCAACAGTAATAACC
>NW_023276808.1:2778763-2784014 GCF_003668045.3 Cricetulus griseus
ACAGAAACCCTATCTTGGAAAAAATTAATGAAATATATGAAGTTTTGCTAGGTGGTGGTGGTGCACGTGTTTGATCCCAGCACTCAGGATGAAGGGGCAGGTGGATTTCTGTAAGTTTGCGACCTGTCGGTTCTAGAAGAGCTTGTTCCAGGACAGCCTGCAAAGCAACATAGAATCCCTGTCCTGAAAAACCAATACAAAAAAAGAAAGAAAAAGAAAAAGAATTTAAAGACAGCTACACCAATGGAATTGAATTGAAAACCATGATATTCACACACATACCTATGAACACATGATTTTGGACAATGAAGCTACAGTTATGCAATGGAAAAAAATAAAGCATCTTCATCAAATTGCGTTGGCATAACTGGATGCTGATTTGCAGAAGACTCTAACTAGGTCCATGTCTATTGCTATGTACACAACTTAACTACAAAGGGATCAAAGACCTCAACATAAATCCAGCCATACTGAACTTATTAGAAGGGGAAGTGGGAAGTAGCCTTGAAAAATTTGTACAGTATTAGACTTCTTCCTGAACATAACACCAGTAGCACAGACACTGAGATTGACAAATAATTAATATGACCTGAAACTGGAAGCTTCCGTAAGGCAAAAGATAGAGTCAGCAAGGCAAAATGGCAGCACACAGAATGGGAAATGATATTTACTGACTGCACATTTGCCAGAGGGCTGATTTCCAAAATATAGAAATAACTCAAGAAGTTCATCACCAGAATACCAAAAGTTAAAAGTTTGGTACAGAATTATATAAGGAATACTCAATAGAGAAATCTAAAATGGCAGAAAAAAAATATGAAAGTGCTCAATAGCCTTACACAGCAGGAAAATGCAAATCAAAAAATGCTGAGATACCATATTGCTCTTATCAGAATGGCTAAAATCAAAAACACCAAAGACAGTTTCTGATGGAGACAATGTGGAAAAAGGTGAACTCTCCTCTAGTGCTGGTGGAAATGCAAAGTCATACAGCCACTTTGGAAATAAGTACAGTGGTTCCTCAGGAAAACGGAAATCGGAGTTCAATAAGATCAAGCATTTCCAAATGTAGGCATATAGCCAAAAGAAGCTCATTCATACAAAAAGAAGAACTGTTCAACTATGTACATACAAGCATTATTTGTAATAGCCAGAAAGTGGAAGCAACCTAAATGACCCTAAACTGAATAATGGATAAACTAAATATGATACATTTACCCAATGGAATACTACTCAACAGAAAAAATAATGGAATCTTAAAATTGATATGGAAATGGATGGAAGTAGAAGTATTATGAGTGAGGCAACCCAGTTTAAAATAAGAAAACAAGGTATGTATTCACTTGTGTATGGATTTTAGACATGGCACAAAGGATTACCAGCTTACAATCCACATTGCCAGAGAATCACAACAACAGGGAGAATTCTGAGAGAGATATACATGGTCCCCCAGAGAAGCAGAAAGGGACAAGGACTCCTGAGCTTATTGGGAGAATGGGAGGAGGAGAGAGGGAGGTAGGAGAATGAGATGGGGAGGAGGGGAGAGGAGGAATTGAGGAAGCAGAAAGGAGGAGTCAGGGGGAAGAATAGAGGAGAGCAAGAAAAGAGAAACCATAATAGACACAGCAATTATAGTTTTAAAGAGAAAACTGGCACTAGGGAAATGTCCAGTGATCTAAAAGGATGACACCAAGTAACAATGTAAGCAACAGTCAGCGTTTACCTTAAATGCCCTTCTCTGGTAATGTGATCAATGACTACATCATTTGCCATCCTAAAGCCTTCATCCAGTATCTGATGGAAACAGAAGCAGACACCTAGAGCTAAACACTGAGCCACACTCCTGGAATCTAGTTTCAGATACAGGGGAGTGATGGCCAAAGGGGTCTATACAAGACTGGAAAAATCCACAGAAACAGTTGACCTGAACAAGGGGGAGTTCATGGACCAGAGACAGATAGCTGGGAAATCAACATCAGACTGATCCAGGCCCCCTGAACATGGGGGTAAGTTAGGAGGCCTGGGAAATCCATGGGGCCTGTTGTAGTGGATTAGAATTTATCCGTAGTATACAAATGGGCTTTGGGAGTCCATTCCACATAAAACAACACTATCCCATCTTAGAGACTCTGGGCTGGTTCTAGGCCATGCTCGAAATGATATGGCAGATTTTGGAAATCACTCATGGAGGCCTCACATTCCCTGGGGAGCAGAAAGGGGATGGAATAGAGGATCAGTGAGGTGCAGGGGAAGACAGGGGAAGAAATTGTGATTGGCATGTAAAATAAGCTAGTTTCTAATTTAAATTAAAAAACTGGAAGAAATGGTCCCAATTTCTATAGCCTCTGGAACATACCATAGAATCCGCCCAATCTACCTGCACAGCACTATGCACACTTGAGAAATCTCTGCACATCAGAAACTCCTTTTCTCCTCTAGAACTTGCTCTTTCCCCAAACATAGTTACTACTGGTTCAAACTCAGGTAGGAAGACTTGGGAGCAACTACCTTCATCCACTCAACCATTCTGACATACATTTTAATAATAGCTAGCTAAAAGTGTTAAATTCAACAGATAAAAAGTAATAGATTGCAAGTGTTTTGCAATCTGTCAGTTTTAAACCCTTTGGCAAACCTCTATCTCCAAAAAAATTTTGCATTACACTTCATAGTAGTGCCAAAATTACAGTAAATAAATAGCAATAAAAATAATTTTATGGTTAAGCAGGACCAAAACATAAAGGTTTACAACCATTGCTATAGGAAAGTTGCCCATCATTTTATCTTTACTTTTCATTGTTCAAACAAAACACTCTCCATTTGAGCCCACTTTTAGTTATATATAGTTATAAACTGTACAATGTATTCCACCTAGTTTTGTTAAATTTATTTGTTGTTATGACTTATGTACAAGTATCTAAGTTATAGACATTTGTGTTTGAGCCTTACCCCTATCTGTCCACACATTCAATGCTTCTGATGATATCTCCAGTACCCAGTTTATATTTCATTGCAATGTACCATTAATATTTTAATACAAAATGCATATCCAAGAATTGAATATCTTATAAATGTAACTAACACACTCTTTAGAGGTAATTTATCTCACATTGATTTCACAGCTCTATTTTCCTTTTAAGGATGTGGTCAGAATCTCCTGCTTATGATCTTTACATGTGTTTTCAATTTCAGGATATGATATTTAGTCAATATCTTCTTTGATTTTTAACATTTAAGATCTAGATATGAGCACAGCTGATGTAATGTGGAAGGTTTGGGATAGAACCTATAGTTAGATAAGGTGAACCTGCAAGGTGAGAAAGAATTGCTGAAGGTAAATTACTCCTTCAGACTTCTGGTCCTGGTGAACTTAAGGGTTCTGCATTTTGATGAGTATGATCTTTTTATATATTATAATTTTTAAAATTTGAATTATAATATTCTTACTTTATATACCAGTACTTCAATGTCCCACCCATCCGCCCATAGCCCACATCAAACCTCATTCCTCTTGTGCTCAACAGAATAGGTGAGGAGTTCCATGGGGGATTATCAAAGTTCATCACATCCTTTGGGGCAGGGCCTAGGCCCTCAAAAGTGTTTCTATGCTAAGAGACTTTCACTCTATGGGGAATTGCCTACTATGTCCATTCCCACATTAGTGACAAAAACTGTTCCAAAGCTAGATACCAAAGACTGTTCAACACTCCTAACTGAGACCCACACTTACAGCAAGATTTCCACCCCTCAAATTGGGGTGAGAATCCCATAGGCCCTCAGATCAGAAGATCAGAGAGTAAATAGAAGGCAAGGAAAAAAACACACTTCCAATAAAGAAAAACTGAGAAATCAGCACTTTGAACCACAATCGACTCAAAGCAAGAAAACTGGACACTAATACAAAAACACAAACAACCACCAGAGCAGTAAGTGACTACCAGGTTCCTGCGATCCTAGTACAGCAATTCATGAGTACTCCATCACAGTTGAAGCACAATTAAGACCAACTTTATTAAGATGATAGAAGTCCTGTAAGTTGACATGAATTAATCCCTGAAATATTTCAAGGAAAGGATGTATGAAATACTGTCACTGTGATTAAATTTTATAAGTAAAAGCTACTCTGGTAATTTACTGATTTTGTTGTTACCCTTAGGCCAATGCCTTTTTTGGGGATTGTAGGAGACAAACTCAAGTTAAGTACTGAAGGAAAACATGTGGGACCATTGTTTTTTGGATTTTCTGTTTTGCTTTTTCTCTCTTGTATACAGCTAGTTCTCTTTAGCAGCCCAGGCCCATTTACTAAGAGACATTTCTACTCAGTGGAATTCTTCTTCCCACATCAATAACCAGTAGACACAATGTTTGTCAGGCAGAAATCAGACATTTTGATCTAAGAACACACTTAATTGTTGTTTGCTCAGATGACCATAGGATAGGACATATTGATACCTGAGGGTAATTAGGAGACAGAGACAGTAATATATGAGAATGTTATTAAAATACAAAGCCAATGTATTAATCATATAAAAGTATTTAAGCAGCAAAGACTCAAACATAAAGATAGCAAAAATTGGAAAACACAGTATGCCAGGCAATAGGAAGAGGCAAGCATCTAAGATAAAGACAAAAAAAAAATAAAAACCTAAAACTGTCTCTCTACAACATCTTCCCCCCAAAACAAAAACTTCAGGAACTGATCACATTAGAAATTATATGAAGACAAACTGGGGATGGTCCATTCTTTTAAAAAATAAATATAACTAGGTTACTGTTATAGATTATAGAAAATCATTACAGATATTCACATACTATGAGGTCTATAGTTCTCACAAAGATACAAAGATCAAATGTATGTAAAATATTCTCTGAGAATGATGGATTAGAAGAGAAAAATCCAAGAATAAGGAAGGAAAAATTTTGTCAACGTTTAATAAAAAGACCAAGGATAACATAGGAAAGTAAAAGGATGATCTTGACCAATGTTACCCAGATCACCATAATCCCATGGGTATGAGAGAATAAGTGATTCTTGAACTGTTGTTTCTGGCCCTTGAGCTACTGATATTAATTCCAAAACAGAAACACCATGCTCCAGAGCTCTATCAAGAAGTGGAGGTGAGCCCTTTCCGTGGACTTATCGCAGACCAGGTGAGCCACCCCCTGCTTTTACCCAATTCTTGTCCTAAGCGCCATCCACCCAGATCCCTCCAGGCTCGTCCCTGCTTGAAACAGACAAGCCCAGGCAGGG